>NC_045542.1:169927200-169977200 GCF_009769535.1 Thamnophis elegans | reverse complement strand
CTCAATGTTAAACCTGATTGGGAATTTGTAGAAAGAAAGGACATTGGTCTTACCTGAACGTCTATTTTCAGAGTAGGGAAGGGAATGGTCACACGCGGGTATTCTCAAAGCCTGATTGGTCCAAAGACTGAGAGCAAACACTTAAATACTGGTGCCTTCCAGTCCTATCCCAGTTTCCTCGAAGGCGAACGGTAGAACTGAAACGGCAAAAAACAAACACACAACAAAACCCCCGGGGACCACCTGGGCCCTCCCCTTGGCCCCGACAGAAAAAGCCTCAGGGCGGGTCGTGACCATTCCCTCCCCTACTCTGAAAATAGACGTTCAGGTAACACCAACGTCCTTTTTCCAGAGGAGGGGGAGGGGGAGGGAATGGTCACACGTGGGACATACCCAAGCTAAAGTCCCAGGGAGGGAGAACAAGAACCACTAGGGCCCAAGGGGAGCCTCAACCGCCACCCCCAGTGGACCCTCCAACCAAGGACGCACCCGCATACGCGAAAGCATCCAGACAATAACGCCGGAGAAAGACGCCAGAGAAGCTGCTTCTTCAAGTCGGACATAACTTTAAATGAAGGCTAAGCAAGTGACGCTAAGTCCCTCACCACCGTCCAGGCCTTCCGCACAGCCCTCAAGAATTGTCTAGCCCGTCAGGCCTGGGGATAAGTCTACTTTCGCCCCTCCCGAATGCCGAGTGAATGTTGAGTTTTACTGTTTTAATTTACCTTTGTTCACATCTCTTTTTGTATTGTCCTACACCCCCTTCCCCTTTGATTGTAAGCCGCCCTGAGTCCCCTCAGGGAAAAGGGCGGCCTATAAATATGCAATAAATACAAATACAAAATACAAAAGCCAAGTGGCCGTGCGATGGACGTTCCCAATGGGCCCCCACAGGCCACGCTGCCGTGGTTGCGGTGTAGCATGGGCCGTGAGCCCCAACGGGGCCGGCCTGCCGACCTGAAGCCCCATAGGCTTCCACAATGGCCTGATGCAGCTGACGCCAATGGTAGCCGAAGACACCCTCGAACCCAGCATCCCCGGCTGGAACGAAACAAACAAACAAAGCCCTGACCCACGGACCCCCCGGACTGCCGGAG
Organism: Thamnophis elegans; assembly: GCF_009769535.1. Classification (NCBI taxonomy): domain Eukaryota; kingdom Metazoa; phylum Chordata; class Lepidosauria; order Squamata; family Natricidae; genus Thamnophis; species Thamnophis elegans. Next base: position 169,976,103 of record NC_045542.1, on the reverse strand, counting down.
GTAGATCCGCAGAGCGCGGAGCACGTCCAACCGACACCAGAGCCCCCCCTATCCTAGGAACGGGCCCGGGCCAGGCCGGGCAGGACGAACTCCCGAGCCTAATGACAGGAAGCGTTCACCTTCGGGAAGAAGATATGAGCAAGGCGAAACACCGTCCTGCTTAGGAGAGATGACAGGGGTGACCCCATCAACAGGGTGCCCAACTCCATATACGCTGGGCGGAGGCAACCACCCCAAGGGAAACTGCAGATGAACATACCGAAGAGATTCGAAAGGAGCCCCCTTCAAGCCCTGAGCACAAGGGGGAGAACTCACGGGGAACCCGCGGACAGAGGGAGACCCAAGAAGCCTCCCCCTACAGAGAAAGCTTGATCAGGGGAACCTGAGAGAGGGAAGAACCCCCACCCCCTCCAGGACCGAAAACAAAACCGCCACCAGGCGGCGCAACTCTTGTGGAGGCCCGTCGCCAAGGCCCTTCCCTTAGGAAACTCATGACGTTAGGAAGAAAGGTGGCCCTGCCGGGCGAAGGCCAGGAGGGTAACACCACCGGACAAGGACACCCAGGTGGAACAGCAGCTGTGGGCGGTATAAAGGCGCCGAGGCACCCCAAGTCACGAGGGACCCCAGCGGCCAGGCCAGCCCCCGCAACAGCTGCCGGGCAAGAGTCAGGGGACAGATGGAACCACAGGGACTGGGCGAAGCAGGCCCCCCCCCCCGCTGTCAGGCCAACCCCTCCCGCGGGAGCCTCCACGAAGGGGCCATCGACAGCCAGACAAGGTCTGCGAACCAAGGGCCCTTGGCCATAAGGGCCCACCACCACGACCAGAGCCCCCTATGGCATCCCCCTCCGGGTAGACCTGGAACCAGGGGGATGGGAGGAACTCATACCGAAGGCCCGCAGGCCACCTTCCCCCGAGGGTGCTCGCGCCCTCCGCAGACTAGGACAGGAAACAGGTGAAACCCTGGGGAAGAATGGAACTCGCGGGCGAGTGAATAGGTGCCCCAGAAGAGTGCCAAGCCGCTGACAGATCTGCCAAAAAACAACCACTGAAGGAGTAGGCCCGCGCCTTTGGCCAGAGCCGCCCGATGCAGCCGCTCCGCCAGGAGGCAGGGGAGCCCGTGGTGAGTCTCGACACCGAGGACAACCGGCATCCCACCGCCCAGACACCCAGGGCCAGAGCAGCCAGGCAGAGAGCCGGGGAAGGCCCCCCCGACAGATGTGGGCCTTGGCGGTCATTGTGCCCAATGGGGAAGCACGCGATGCCCCAACACCGGGGCCTGAAGGTAACACAGAGCCCCGCGGGCCGCCACTAGTTCCATCCCAATGACGAAGAGGTAAAGGTCCGAAAACGACCACCTGCCCTGAGCCAACCGGGAGCCCACCAGGGCCCCCCTGAACAGGTCCGTGTCCGTGATGACGCACGCTCTGTCTGGCTCCTTGAACTAGCAGTCCCGCCGAATGGCCGGGGCAGACACCACCCCGGCGAGACCCAGGCTACCCCCGGGAGGCGGAGGATCAGCAGAGAAGTGCACAGTCGCCCCCTCTGACCAGGAACGAGGCCCCCCAGAAGAGGCCAAGGGCCTGGCTCGCGGGACTATCTCTGAGCAAGAATCCTCTCACCCAAAAACTGAGATAGAGGGAGGACTGAAACTAAACGACTTTATCGAACGCCTTCCGTCAGCTGGCGTAGGCCGTAGCGGAGCTCCCTGGACAGACTTATCCCCTCCCCCGACATGGAGCCTATGACCGAAGCCAGGCATGTGAAAGGGGAGAGGCGGCTGCTGGGGAAGCCTGCCGAGGAAAATGAGACTCCGAAGCTTCCAGAAGGGGCGCTAAATATCCGAAAGACCTGAGTAGGATAGCCCCGCCTGAACCAGACACCGCCAAAGGAACATCGGAGCCCACAGGATGGGGTGTGGACGAGCCGCCCGGGCCTTTGCAGAAGCCCAGGGAGCAGAAGCCAGTCCGAAGGGAAGAGCCCTGCGGGAGGACCCCAGGAACCTGCGATGACCGGCCAGAATCGAGGTACGAAGATAGGCCCCTGTGAGAGCCACTGAGGCCAAGGAGCCTTCTGTCCGATATCCCGAAGGACGGAAAGGAGGGAGGACGCTCTCCTCGCCTGTGCACCAAAAACGGTGCAGATGTTTGAGGACCTGCCACACCTTCCAGCCACCCGTTCGAACCACGGACAGGTGGGAGAAGCATTCCAGGCCACGTTCATCCAGAGGAACTGCCTGCACCGCCCGAAGGCCGAGAAGAAGGGCGATGGTCTGAACCACCAGGCAGCGGCACCCCAGGCTCCAGGACGGAGGGAAAACCCCGAAGAGATCTGGCGGGGTGGAGAGAATCCAACGTGGGAGCGCGTCAAACAGTGGCTCGTGCCCAAGCGTCCGACGCCGCCCCGCCCCAAGGACTCGCCTAGTGGGATGACGGCCTCCAATGGGACGACCCGAGGTCAAGCCCCTTCCCCCAGCGGAAGGGGCGCTGCCCCCCCTGTGGCCGGACCGCCTGGACTGGAGGTGGGAGCCGTATCCGCTCCGAAAGGATGAGCTGGGCCTAACAAAATGGAAGAAGAGAATGCTGGTTATTGACATAATCAGAAGCCCCATACTGGCACATGACAAGAATGAGACTTAGAGCCGGGCTCAGCAGCTTCAAGCGGACGAACTGTCCCATGTCCCCATCCTCGGACCAGGGACGAGGCCCCCCCCAAAGGGACCAGGCCTCTCGAATGGAATGGCCGCCCAGTGTCAGTAGGCCGAGCCAGCCATCAGCCAGTGACACCGTCACCATAGCCCGGGAGATGTGACCTAAGTGGCCAGTATCCTGGACACAAGCTTGAGTGAACCCCGGTCGCCACAGGGGAAAAACAGGCGGGCTGCCCTGATCTAGAAGAGATCCAGGTGGCGTCGCTCGCCTGGGATATGAATGCGCTCCCAGAGCTGCAAAGGCCACGAGACCGTGGCCTGACTAAAACAGGAGGCCGAGGTCACGGATGGCGTCCCACACAGCGGCAATCGAGTGCACATCTAAGGAAGCTCAGCACACCTGATGGATACCAGGGCAGCCACTGGAGAGGTGACGGACGGCAACTGAACAGCCTAGGCAAGGGCCCATTTCACTCTAAGAGCCAGTGGCCAATGCTCCCAGGACAGAAAGTCGGGGGAATGCGCCCACTGTATAGTCAGCACCTCCCTAGTCAAGGGAGGAGCCGAAATCCCCTTCTAGTTCGTGGCCGCGGCAGAAACGTGGTCATGCCAGGATCCCTAGGTGGAGGAATCAAGGTCCCTCCCCACCTAGTCATGTTCTGTGCCCTGCCCAAGGGCATTGCAAACAGGTCTGGGCCAGGAAGCCCAGAGAATGGGCCCATCCAATGGAGCCACACCTCCGTCTCCAAGAAGGAATTGTTTACAGACCTGAGTAGGCCTTCACAAGACTCCCCTCGTCCGGGACTTAATTTCTGACGAGAGGGCAGACCTGGCATGTATTACTGAAACCTGGCTGGGCACAGAAGGAGGAGTCCCCCTTGTAGAGATGTGCCCAGAAGGATTTCAGGTGTTTCATCAGCCGAGAGCCCAGGGAAGGGGTGGCGGTGTGGCTATTGTTATCCGGGAGTCTCTAGTACCTCGTAGGGTCCCTGCTCCGGAGCTTGTCGGGTGTGAGACTCTGCTGGTGACGTTGGACCTCAAGGGTCAAGTGGGTCTGCTGCTAACGTACCTGCCTCCCAACTGCGTTGCAGCAGCCCTCCCCTCGCTCCTCGAGTCAGTAGCCGAGCTGGCAATTGAGTTCCCCAGGCTTATGGTTCTGGGGGACTTCAATTTGCCATCGCTCGGTGAACACTCTGATGGGGCGCAGGAGTTCATGGCTTCCATGACAGCCATGGGCTTGACCCAGGTAATTCGGGGCCCAACCCACTCAGCGGGTCACATGCTCGACCTCGTATTTCTCTCGGAGCAGTGGATGTGTGATCTTGGTCTGAGGGGAAATGAGACCATACCCCTGTCGTGGTCAGACCACTGCCTACTGAGGCTTGACTTCCGGAGGCCAAACCCCCACCGTAGGGAGGAGGAACCGACCAGGTGGTTCCTCCCCAGGCGACTGATGGACCCCTTGAGGTTCCAGACAGAGCTTGGGGTTATTCCTGATACTCTCGCCCACAGTTCGGCGGAGACTCTGGCTGCTGCCTGGTACTCGGCGGCATCGGAGTCTCTTGACCGGATTGCGCCACTACGGCCCCTCCGGGTCAGCGGATCCCGGAGACCCCCTTGGTTCACCGAGGAGTTCCGGGAGAAGAAGCGCCGGAGGAGACGCCTAGAGCACTTGTGGAGGTCCGATAAGTCCGAGTCGAACCGAGCACTATTAACAACTTGCACCAAGGATTACATCAGGGCACTTAGGGCAGCAAAAAGATCTCATATTGCCACCTTGGTTGCGTCCGCTGAGTCCCGCCCAGCCGCCCTGTTTAGGATAACCCGTTCCCTCCTAAATAGGAGGGATACGGGGGAACCCTTGCAGGTTAGAGCTGAGGATTATGCCCAATTCTTAGCGGACAAAGTTGCTCGGTTTCAGTCGGACTTGGACTCCACCACTGCAGATCCAGCCGGGACACAAGAGGATCACTTGGCAAACCATCTCTGGGTTGAGTTTCAGGATGTTGCCTCTGGGGACGTGGACAAGGCCATTCGAGCTGTGAGTGCCTCCACCTGTATTCTGGACCCGTGTCCCTCCTGGCTGGTTGCCAACAGCAGTGAGGTGACACGTGGCTGGATCCAGGCGGTCGGAACCGCCTCCCTTCGGGAGGGGCACTTCCCCGCCGCACTTAAAACGGCGGTGGTGAGACCCCTCCTGAAGAAACCATCCTTGGATCCAGCCATTTTAAATAACTACCGTCCTGTCTCCAACCTTCCCTTTGTTGGGAAGGTTGTTGAGAAGGTGGTGGCCTTCCAGCTTCAACGGGCCTTGGATGAAGCTAGCTACCTTGACCCCTTCCAGTCCGGCTTCAGACCCGGTTACAGCACAGAAACCGCTTTGGTCGCATTGACCGATGATCTCTGGAGGGCCAGAGATGGAGGCCATGCGTCCATCCTGGTTCTCCTTGACCTCTCGGCGGCTTTCGATACCATCGATCATGGTATCCTTCTGCGACGACTGCGGGAGGTGGGGGTGGGGGTGGGAGGCACTGTTTTGCAGTGGTTCTCCTCCTACCTCTCGGACAGGTCGCAGTCGGTGTTAGTGGGGGGACAGAGATCGTCCCTGAGGCCCCTAAAATATGGGGTGCCACAGGGTTCGGTCTTATCCCCCCTACTATTTAACATATACATGAAACCGCTGGGCGAGATCATTCGGAGGCACGGGATAAAATACCATCAATATGCGGACGATACGCAATTGTATCTGTCCGCCCCGTGCCAACTCAATGAAGCGGTGGATGTGATGAACCAGGGTCTGGAGGCCGTTAAGAACTGGATGAGCGCTAACAAACTGGTACTCAACCCGGACAAGACCGAGTGGCTGTTGTGTTTCCCTCCCAACAATTTGGCTAATGTTCCATCTATCAGGCTGGGGGGTCAAATTTTATACCCCTCAGATAGGGTTCGTAACCTAGGAGTCCTCCTGGATCCACAGCTGACCCTCGATCATCATCTGTCGGCTGTGACCAGGGGGGCATTTGCCCAGGTCCGCCTGGTCCGCCAGTTACGACCCTACCTGAATCGGGAGGCTCTCACAACAGTCACTCGAGCCCTTGTGATCTCTAGGCTGGAATACTGCAATGTGCTCTACATGGGGCTGCCCTTGAAGTGCATCCGGCGACTGCAGTTAGTTCAGAATGCGGCCGCGCGAGTGATAGTGGGCGCACCGCGGTTCGCCCACATAACACCCATCCTCCGCGAGCTGCACTGGCTACCTGTTGATCTCCGGGTGCGCTTCAGGGTGCTGTTGACCATCTTTAAAGCCCTTCATGGTAGTGGATCTGAGTACTTGAGAGACCGCCTTCTGCCGATTACCTCCCTCCGACCGATAAGATCGCACAGACTGGGCCTCCTCCGAATCCCATCTGCCAGTCAATGTCGACTGGCGACTACACGGAGGAGAGCCTTTTCTGTTGCAGCTCCGACCCTGTGGAACGACCTCCCCGTCGAGATACGCACCCTCACCACCGTCCAGACCTTCCGCGCAGCCCTCAAGATCTGGCTCTCCCAACAGGCCTGGGGATAAGTTTTTAATTTGCCCCACCCGAGTGTTGAATGTTGAATGCAAGTTGTGTTTTTATTACTTTATTTTGTTTACATATTGTTTATTTTGTATTGCACCCCCTCCCTAATGATTGTAAGCCGCCCTGAGTCCCCTCAGGGAAAAGGGCGGCCTATAAATCTTAATAAAAGTTTAAAAAAAAAAGTAGGCCAGGATAGGACCCCTGGCAACCAGTAGAAATAGCCGCTCACCAAGGGAGGGGGACATAGCCCCAAAACTGGGCGCGGCCCAGACCTCCATGCCTGGAAGTAAGCGGGGAACAGATCCAATTTTCCGTACCACCATAGGCAGAACCAGGCCCCTGGAGAGCCAACCTGCGCACGGGTTAGGACCCCCAGAAGCACCCTCCCAGGGATCCCCTGAGTGGGGGGGGGAGAGGGGGACCCCACTCCACCTGGGAAAAAAAAGGGGAAACCTGCCTGGGGAACCCATGGCAAAGGAGGACTAAACCCCTAGGAGTGGATCGGGCCAAAAAGGACCTGAGGAGAGGCCAAACCCAGACCCTGGGATAAATGAAAAAGGCCCACACATATAGATCTTATGCATATCCCCAGAGAGTTTTACAGCCCTCTGTTAGGCCGCTTACAGAAACAGTTCTCATTTGCTAACCTCTGAAGGATGGAAGGCTGAGCCAACCCTGAGTAGGCCAGGATAGAACCCCTGGCCACCAGTAGAAATAGGTGAACGAAGGAAGACTAATATTTCAAGCTATTTAGCTCTCATCAGCTAGCCATCCCTTACTGGAATTGAACTAAGGCTATTTTACATGTTAGGCAATATAAAAACCTCTAAGCCACAAACACTGCTCCCGCAATATGCAGCCCCTGACCCTCTCCCACGAGAAGGGCTTCAGGGCAGAGGAAAGACTTGGGGGGGAACACCCAACCCCTCCCCCTGCAAAGGGCTTTTTCACCTCCCGCCAGGTCTGCCACCTGGTCCTGGGGAACATCCAAGCCCCCCTCCATTACCCCACTTACACGTCCAGCCGGAAGGAATGGAGTATTCCAAGGCTCTATAGGCCCCACCGGGACCTGGGCCTGCTGTCCCTGCTGCCTGCCATGCCAAAGGAAAGTGACCGCACTAGCCGCAATGGTCGTAGGTCAAAGCGCGATCCTTGTGCACGTGGCGACCAAGGCAACATGGCCGCTGGAACTCTCACTTCCAATCCAGCGGCTCTGCCGTGCTGAGGCAGGCAAGGTCCATGCTGAGCCAGGCAAGGTCGCAGGAGGCCACACGGCCTCCAGGCACGCACTCACTCCCCCAGGAACACTCGTAGCGGTCCGAGCCGAAAGGAGAACGCGGCAGCCACCCGAATCAAATGGTGGCTCCGCAAGCGGCTCGCATGCGCCTCGTGGTGCTGCTGCTGCATCTCCTGGCTGTTTAAAGGAGCAAGCAGCCTCTCCAGCAGCTGGAACAAGAGCTGGCACCCCCGCAATCCCGGGGATAGGGCTGAGGCTCTGGGCCCACGGGGGGGAGGCAGCATGCCACACAGGGCCCTCCCCAACCGCCCGGGGCAGTAAACTCTCCCTTGGGGCCGCAGCTGCAGAATTTAGTAATTTAGAGAAGCTTTTTAAAAATGCCCAATTAAACCAAATGAGACCAAATTGGAAAAAAAGTAAATCCTACCATGGGATAATTCTCAACAGTTCTGGGACCAGAAAAGACTGAGAGGAAACTGGGATAGGACTGGAAGGCACCAGTATTTAAGCGTTTGCTCTCAGTCTTTGGACCAATCAAGCTTTGAGAATACCCACGTATGACCATTCCCTCCCCCTCCTCTGGAAAATGAAGTATGCAAATATCTTTTAATGAGTTTCACTGTTTCAGGGCATGTGTTTTACCCTCAAAGGCACCCTGATGTACATTCCAAGATCTCCTTCTGAACTTTCAGGTCGGTGGTCTCCTCACGGATAGAATAGACATAAATACATTCACAAAGAAGGAAAGGCCGTTATTGTCAAGTAATGAGAAGATAAATAAGCAGCTCCTGTTCTGAAGGAAAATAAGAAATAAAAAGGAAGCAACTCACAAACGTACCAGGCAATTATCCAGAAATAACCACAACCCACAGAGTAGGAGTTCTCAAATCCTCTCATTTTTATTTGAATTGGAAAAATACATGTGGAGAACAAAAACTTAAGCAAACTATAACATAGTTAGTTCGAAGTCGTTTCAAAGTAGATCATAAATCAGGCCTTTTTTTTAAGTTGCAGGAGCCATTCATTGAGGAGATTTCAGCAGAGCTCCAGGGAAGAGGACATCCATCCAATGATTCTGAAGAGCTTCTTTTCAGGAGGATCCAACTGGGACTACCTTGCCAGGTAGGTGTAAGTTTCTTCTGTGAAGTTTAAACACCTTCATTCATGAGCTTCTTTGTAAATCAAAGGCCGAGTCTCTGTGAATTTCAATCCTGCTGTCCCCACAGAATGACCCAGTGAGCCTTACTAATTCAACCTTGAAGATGATCCTAGGAATGCAAACGAAGGTCAATTCACAAAAGTCTTGTACTCTCGAAATGTGTTGGAACAGTTTAATCTTCCTTAATATGTTTCAAAAGATATCTTCAGGATCATGTGCAACATGATGAGCCAAGGTGGCGCAGTGGTTAAATGCAGCACTGCAGGCTACTGCTAGATCAGCAGGTCAGCGGTTCAAATCTCACCGGCTCAGGGTTGACTCAGCCTTCCATCCTTCCGAGGTGGGTAAAATGAGGACCCAGATTGTTGGGGGCAATATGCTGACTCTCTGTAAACCGCTTAGAGAGGCCTGAAAGGCCTATGAAGCGGTATATAAGTCTACTGCTATTGCTATATTGCTATTGCTATTTTGAAATAGGGCAGATAAAAATTCCTAGTAGGTATGTCATGTTTTCTAATAAAAGAGTGTTTTACTGGGCCAGAGAGAGAAGCCCAGAGGATTCCCTGCACAAAATCTTTTTGGCAAATTCTGCCAGGCCAGGGGAGGAGGGATGGTAATGGTGATCCCCAAGCAGTGCCATTCTGCAACTTGGATGCATCTAACCCATATTTTGTGCCTTTAAAAAAGCAGCATGGAGGAGGTGGAGGGGGGCTTCCCACCCTTAAGTGTGTGTGTTCATATGCCAGAAGAAAATGTCCATTTGGTTTCTTACAAAGCTCTCTTTTCTTTTGGAATTAAGAAAGAAAACATAAGAGAGGACTGTCACACGGGGAAGATATTTTTTTGTTTCTAGGGCTCTGATCCCTTTGAGGTGGTGGCTGTGGACTTCACAGAGGAGGAGTGGGCACTGCTGGATTCTAGCCAGAAGGCCTTCTGCAGGGAAGTCATGCTGGAGGTTAATATGAATATGGCTGCTCTGGGTAAGGATCCTCTTTGCTCTGGGTTCTGTTGTTTACTTGCTTTAAGTGGGAACTAAAGAGAGAAGATACATGCACTCAGTTGCATACGATGATGAGAACTCTAATGACTACCACCTGTAAAATCTTTCCTAATCTCAGGAAAATCAGAATCACAATGTATAAAGTAAAGGTTCCCCTCCCACATATGTGCTAGTTGTACCCAACTCTAGCGGTGCTCATCTCCGTTTAAAAACCGAAGAGCCAGCGCTGTCCGAAACGTCTCCGTGAACATGAGGCTGGCATGACTAAATGCCAAAGGCTCATAAAACACTGTTACCTTCCCATCAAGGGGGTCACTATTTTTCTACTGGCATTTTTACATGCTTTCAAACTGCTAGGTTGGAAGAAGCTGGGACAATTAACGGGAGTTCACTCCGTTACATGGCACTAGGGATTCAAAGTGCCGACCTTTCTGATTGACAAGCTCAGCATTTTAGACACTGAGCCACTGCGTCCCACTCACAATGTATAGTATGTGGCTAATATCCAGTGGACGCCCACATGTGCAAAAGTCTCATACACTTCCCTTTGCTTCCCTTTAACTGCCAGTGGCCCTGGATTATAAACCAGCCGAGCCATTACATAGTAATTTTGTCCAAAGTTGTCCTCACAGCCACTCTTCTACAAAACAACAAGGGCCTTTTCAGAAATGTCCACCATACCATTGTGAAAGGCCTTAGATTCAAATGCTTGAGCAGATTGACCTAACAACAGTGTAAAGCCGTCATATGGGTCAGTGCTGACAAAACTCTTGGATATCATTAAGAGCGTCCTACATAACATTTTCAACCCAACATCTCCTACTTTGACAATTTGTTGTTACCAATGCTCATGTCAGATGGGCATATTTCTGACTGGGAGATACACACCACCCCCACCATCATTTTAAATTCTAATGAGAATTTCTGCCTTTTCCCCCCCAAACAGGTGGTGGTGATGGGCTGGAGAATGAGAAGCAATGGAGGTTATTTAAACCACAATATGCAGTGTCTTCAAGGAGTGAATTCCTTACAATTCGTAATCTGGCGCACCATCAGGAGATCCCCTCAAATGACAAAACATATAGTTGCATGGAGTTTGGAAAGAGATTCACTGAAAGTAATGATATTAATTGCAATCAAAGGATTGACACAGAGGACAGACCATATAAATGCATGGAGTGTGAAAAGAGCTTTATTGACAAATGGCACCTTACTTTCCACCTAAGGATGCATGAAGCAGAAAGACCATATAAATGCATACAGTGTGGAAAAGCATTTGCTAAGAAAGGTCATCTTATTTGTCATGAAAGAATCCACACAGGGGAGAGACCATATAAATGCATACAGTGTGGAAAAGCATTTGCTCAGAAAGGTGATCTTATTTATCATGAAAGAATCCACACAGGGGAGAGACCATATAAATGCATACAGTGTGGAAAAGCATTTACTACCAAAAGTAAACTTATTAAACATGAAAGAATCCACACAGGGGAAAAACCGTATAAATGTATACAGTGTGGAAAAGCATTTGCTCAGAATGGTGATCTTATTAATCATGAAAGAATCCACACAGGGGAGAGACCATATAAATGCATACAGTGTGGAAAAACATTTATTCGCAAAAAGAATCTTACTTCTCATGAAAGAATCCACACAGGGGAAAAACCGTATAAATGCATACAGTGTGGAAAAGCATTTATTTGCAAAAGTAGTCTTACTTATCATGAAAGAATCCACACGGGGGAAAAACCATTTCAATGTACAGAATGTGGAAAGAGCTTTGCTCAGAAAGTACAGCTTAAATCTCATAACAGACTGCACAATGGGGACAGACCATATAAATGCATAGTGTTTGGAAAGAAATTCACTGAAAGTAGTGATATTAATTGCCATCAAAGGATTGACACAGAGGACAGACCATATGGAGTGTGAAAAGAGCTTTATTGACAAATGGCACCTTACTTTCCACCTAAGGATGCACGAAGCGGAAAGACCCATAAATACATACAGTGTGGAAAAACATTTACTTGGAAATATGATCTTATTAATCATGAAAGAATCCGCACAGGGGAAAAATCATTTCAATCTACAGAATGTGGAAAGAGCTTTGCTCGGATAGGACAACCTAATTCTTACAAAAGGACCGACACAAGAGAGAGAATATAAATGCATGTAGAGTGGAGAAAGCTCCAGCAATTTCAATAGAATAGGGCTGGAAGGGAACTTGGAGGTCTTCTAGTCCAATCCCCTCTTCCAGCCGGAGACTGTCAGGATTCCAAGTAATATCCCCAACAGAATCAAAACTAAGGCATTTACAATACATTTACTCATGAAGGAATTCAAAGTGGGGATAATCCATATGAATGCATGGAGTGTGGAAAGAGCTTTGGTCAGAAAGAACAATATAATTCTCATAAAAGGATTCACCCGGAATAGAGACGATATATATGCATGTAGTGTGAAAATGGTTTAACAATCACAAGTTATTCACGAAACAATCCAAAATGGTAAATCTAATGCATGGAGTATGGAAATAATTGTACTGGCAAAGCACATCTTATTCATCATGAACGGATCCATGTAGGGAGTAATACTTCTAAATAGACAAAGTGGAAAAGCCTCTAGTAGAATGTCTTATCTGAATTACTATTAGAGGATCCATACAGGGGAGAAATCATGTAAAGCAGGGAGCGTGGAAAACCTTTATTTGGGAACCACCATAATTCTCATAAAATCATTCGAACAGAAGAAACCGCATAAATCCATGGAAGGGACTTGAAGAACTTCTGGTTCCAAATATTTGAATTCATTCAGAGCAGCCAGGTTTTCCGTTGCTTGTTTTGACCTGCATTTGTGCTGTGGCAGCAGAGATGAAAAATCAGAACTAAGCCCTTCAGTTTCCTGCCTTTTGCCCATCACCATCTCACCATCTTTTCCAAACTGAGGATTGATGGCTTCCTTGACTTCCCTGTTAATTTAGCAATAGCACTTAGACTTATATACAGCTTCATAGTGCTTTACAATCCGTTCTAAGTGGTTTACAGAGTCAGGATATTGCATCCTCATTTTATTGGCCTTGGAAGGATGGAATGTTGAGTCAATCTTGAGCCTGGTGAGGTTTGAACTGCCAAATTACAGGCAGCTGGCAGGCAGCAGTAGTAGTGTGCACTACATTCTAACCACTGCGCCACCAGTTTAATTTACCTAAAAAACACTATAGGCAGAATCCACACGCATTTCTCAAATTTAGAAAGCCTTTCAATCTGCAGAGTTCTATTCCCACAAAATAGTACTCCTTTTCTTTCCTCTTAAGATTTAGCTAAAGAAATCTCATTTTCCTTGGTTATCTTCTGACCAAAAGGAAAAGGAGTGAGATCAACCACAGAAAGACAACCTCCGTGGAACAGTCCCCAAGGCATTTTTTTTTCATTTGAGCTTCCCAATGTATTTGAGTAACAAACTGCTTATATTCTTATAGTTGGGAAACTTATAAATAAATTATTATGACCTGTAATTCTACAGTCTCTGTGTATTCCTTTTTGATTATCTGATCCTGTCTACGTTCAGCAATACCGAGCCCTTATTTTAAGTCCGCTAAGGGGAACAAAGCCGTTCCAGGTGGTAAATTTGTTTTTTTAAAGTAGTACAACCCCTTGAGACCAGATCAACTCTATAAGAATCCACCCAGCCAGGTAAAATCAAGAAGAAAAGGTGAAGAAAAGGTCAAGACTTCGACAGAACTGTAATAAAACAAAAGATATAGTACAGATTGTGTAGAAAAAGGGGGATTCCTTCCTTGAGTTTCAACGCAGAAATACAGACAACAGAGATGACAAATTGGTGTAAAAGTATCTCCACCGTATTTATTGCTTACATATTTATTTAATAAGAAATGTAGTTTCAGTATGGCTTCCCGTCACATTTGAGCCCCTTCCACGTCTCTGTTTATTCTAACGATCCCAGGAGCACATCCACATTTAAGACAATTCTAAGAGGAGAAGAAATCCCAGTTGGCCAGAAGCAGCAATCCAATCAGGTTTCCTCCAAAGCCGCTTGGCTCATTGCAGCCCAGCTCAAGCTCCCCCACACCCATCATTCTCTGCCACCTATAGCACTCTACCTTCGCATCCCCTGCCACACTGGACCAAACGTTTCCCCAGCAGCAGGGCGTCCTTTAATCGTGAGCATGGAACAGGGCATGCGCAGAAGAGAAGCCCGGGGATGTAGAGTACATAGGGTAGGAGAGGCAGTAGTTCCCTTACGAGACGCTCTATCTAAGAACAGTAAAAGAGGGTTCTTTACAGGGTTTCGCCACTCTAGGATGCAGTAGTCTTTGACCCACCGTCTGAGAGGCCTGGGGAGCGCGGGAATTTTTGGCGGGAAGGATTTGCCTCAGAAGGCCTGAAGGAGCGGAGCCCCCTCCCCCTCTGAAACCGGAAATGGGGCGGGGCGAGTGAGTGGGGGGGAAGGTCCGCTGTGAGCTAAGGCGGCATCGGAGGGGATTTCAGCCGTTCGGGCTGCGCTGAAGCCCGAGACCGAATGGAGGCCCGGGGGTGTCCCCTTCAGGCGGGGAGCGGCCTCTCCGAGGGCCCCCGCAGCTGCGAGGCTGAGCGCTGGCGCTTCCGCAGCTGCGGCTTCCGGAAGGCCGAGGGGCCGCGGGCGCTTTGCAGCCGCCTGCACCGGCTATGCCGGGGGTGGCTGCGGCCCGAGCGGAGCAGCAAAGCCGAGATGCTGGACCTGGTGGTGCTGGAGCAGCTGCTGGCCCTGCTGCCCCCGGAGTTGGCGGGCTGGCTGAGGGAGTGCGGGGCGGAGAACTGCGCCCAGGCGGTGGCCCTGGCCGAAGGCTGCCTCCTCGGCCCCGCAGCCGCCCCGGAGCCCGGAAAGGGGCGGCAGGTGAGGGAGTTTTCATCCTCTTCTACGCTTTTTCTTTCTCTTCCTTACAGATAAAAGCAAGAGGAAAACATCAGCAGGTCTTAGGATGATGTGTTAGTATGTGCGACTAACTGTGGGACGTTATCCTTTTTCCCACATACTTTGTTATGGACTGGACAGCCATAATGCAAAAAATATCTCAATTCTCAGGTGGGGGTAGAGAGGGGGGGAATGTCATAAAAACCCTTCCTAGTATTCCAGTGAGTACAGTGAGAGAACAAACAAGATTTTATTAATGTGGTCTTAATAGATAGAGCTAATATTCTTTCTCCTGCTTCTTGTCTAACTGGAAGTGCTGATAACTGTTTCCTCCCAAGCCAGGGGCACAGACTGAATCCAAGAGGGCTCCTCTATCCAGTAATAGCTATTGCCCAAAATCCCACTCACCCACTCCCACAAAAACAAATGAATCATTCAGGTTCTCTAGTCCCTTTAGAAATGTTGATCAGTACCATTAGCATTGAACTGAATGTGAATGCAATGTCTTAAATGAATTCCCTTTCTCATGAACAGGACCTGTTAACCAAGGAGACTTATTTGTCCCAACTTTTTCAAGACACAACTGGACTTTCTGGTTTTTCTTTGAAGACGTTTCACTTCTCCTCCAAGAAGCTCCTTCAACTCTTCAGAGGAGAAGTGAAACGTTTTCAAAGAAAAACCAAAAAACTCCAGTTGCCTATTGAAAAAGTACCTTTGGGACAACCATGACCTGGATTACTTAGAGTCTCCATAGAAACTTATATTTCTTCCCTTAGATAATATTTTTAAGAAGAAGCAGAAAATGAGAATTATTTTCACACAGGTATTTAAAACAGTTTCAAATTAATACAAAGAATGAACAGAGGATAGTAAAAGATTATGAAATAAGAGATGAAAATTGTGATTCAGTGAACCAAATAGTACTTATGTTGCATATTTCAAAATCTATGTTTGATGTTATGAGGCAATAACAGAGAAAACTTCCTCCCCACCTCCGTCCTCAAGGTTTTTGAATCTAGTCCATACTATCATCCTAAAAAGCAATAATGTTAAGTAAAATACTTTACAAAATCAATTTGAATATAGTTATGCATTTTTACATTGCTAAGTTTCAGTATAATTAGTAGAGATGCAGATCCCGAGCCTATATGGTTTTCCCAACTGATGTAAGCGGGAAGATTGTATGATTATTAGATACTTAAAAGTATTTCCTGGATTCTTCAATCAATATAGAGCTGGAAGGGACTTGAGAGTCTTCTTGTCTTACCCCCTTGTTCAGGCAGAAAACCATATATATATATATATATATATATATATATATATATATATATATATATATATATATATATATATATATACATATATATATATATATATATATATATATACACACACACACACACACACACACACACACACACACACACACACACACATGGCTGCACACTGCCAGGTCAAATTTAAGTGATCCTCCACTAGGACTCTACAGTCCCTCTGACAGTTACTGTTTTTCAACCAAGTTTTGCTTAATCTGTACTTGTACCTATAGTTTTTCCTGCCTCAGTGTAAAACCTTGCTTCTCTCTGCATTCATTAAATTTCATTTTCTGGAATGGGGCCCATTGTTCAAGTCTGACAAGATCATTTTGTATCCTGAGCTTATCTTCTGGAGAGTTGACTATTCCTGCCAGCTTAATGTTTTCTACAGATTTGATGAGTTCCCCTTCTATTCCCTCATCTAAATCATTTATGAAGATATTGAAGAATACTGAGCCTAAGATGGATCTTTGTGATACCCCACTGTAGACATTCCACTATAGATAGTTCTAAGCAGACTTTCGATTATACGTATGATAGAGTTTGAAAAAAATGGTCCCTGAAGAAAAAGCAAAGCTTACAGAGAAAAACAACAAAGTATACTTTATTCATATTCCACTACCATGATCATGGGGCTCCCTACCTGATGATAGGAGAGAACCTTGAACAAACCTATTTTTCAGATTAAATGCATTTGGACATTAACATTTGAAACAATATTAGAGCAAGGTAAAAGGACTAATGCAAGTATACATCATTGTTTTCCTGGACTGTTTTGATAAGCTATTAAACTGAGCTTTCTCAGGATTCTTCCTGATATTAACATGTCAAACAATTAGTGTTTACATTATGGTTCAGGGAATGGTTGGTCTGCTGACAGTTTTGTGTTATTGAATTTCCTATCATGATTTTCATTACTGTTATTAATTCTATTTTATCTATTCCATTGGTGGAATTCAATTTTTTTTACTCCTCGTTCTGTGGGCATGGCATGGCTTGGTGGGTGTGGCAGGGGAAGGTTACTGCCAAATCTCCATTCCCACCTCATTCCAGGGTAAGGTTACTGCGAAATCCCCATTTCCTCCCAATCAGCTGGGACTCGGGAGGCAGATAATAGATTGGGGCGGAGCCAATTAGAGGTGGAATTACCAGTTCTCTGAACTATTCAAAATTTCTACTACTGGTTCTCCAGAACTGATCAGAACCTGCTGAATACAACCTCTCTTCTATTCCCAATTTGTGTCCTGTCATTCTTTTAGTCCACCTAAAAATATTATTGCACTCTGCATGTCCCTTTCCTTTGATATGAAGAGTATACAGTTGGATATCCTTCAGAACCATTTTGCAAAAGTGATTTATTGATCAAATCTGCTGAAAGGTTGCACTTCATCGCAACAGAGATTCTCCCTAGTTCTGCTTTTCTATAAATAAAAAATCACCTTAAAATATTTATCACTCAACGTTAAGCCTGATTGGGAATTTGTTAGAAAGAATGAAGTATCCACATATCTTTTAATGAGTCTCAGTGTTCCAGGGCATGTGTTTTACCCTCAAAGGCACCCTGATGTACATTCCAAGATCTCCTTCTGGTCTTTCAGGTCGGTGGTCTCCTCACGGATAGAATAGACATAAATACATTCACAAAGAATGAAAGGCCGTTATTGTCAAGTAATGAGAAGATAAATAAGCAGCTCCTGTTCTGAAGGAAAATAGGAAATAAAAAGGAAGCAACTCATAAAAGTGGCAGCCAATTATCCTGTAATAATAGCAACCCACAGAATAGGAGTTCTCAAATCCTCTCATTTTTATTTGAATTGGAAAAATACATGTGGAGAACAAAAACTTAAGTGAACTATCATGGTTAGTTCGAAGTCATTTCAAAGTAGATCATAAATCAGGCCTTTTTTTTAAGTTGCAGGAGCCATTCATTGAGGAGATCTCAGCAGAGCTCCAGGAAAGAGGAGATCCATCCAATGATTCTGAAGAGCTTCTTTTCAGGAGGATCCAACAGGGACTACCTTGCCAGGTAAGTGTAAGTTTCTTCTGAGAAGTTTAAACGCATTCATTCATGAGCTTTTTCTAAACCAAAGGCCGAGTCTCTGTGAATTTCAATTCTGCTGTCCCCACAGAATGACCCAGTGAGCCTTACTAATTCAACCTTGAAGATGATCCTAGGAATGCAAACAAAGGTCAATTCACAAAAGTCTTGTACTCTTGAAATGTGTTGGAACAGTTTAATCTTCCTTAATATGTTTCAAAAGATATCTTCAGGATCATGTGCAACATTTTGAAATAGGGCAGATAAAAAATCCCTAATAGGTATGTCATGTTTTCTAACAAATGAATGTTTTATTGCGCCAGGGAGATAAGCCCAGAGGATTCCCTGCACAAAATCTTTTTGGCGAATTCTGCCAGGCCAGGGGAGGAGGGGTGGTGTTGGTGATCCCCAAGCACTGCCATTCTGCAACTTGGATGCATCTAACCCATATTTTGTGCCTTTAAAAAAGCAGCATGGAGGAGGTGGAGGGGGGCTTCCCACCCTTAAGTGTGTGTGTTTATCTGCTAGAAGAAAATGTCCATTTGGTCTCTTGCAAAGCTCTCTTTTCTCTTTTAGAATTAAGAAAGAAAACATAAGAGAGGACTGTTAAATGGGGAAGATATTTTTTTTGTTTCTAGGGCTCTGATCCCTTTGAGGTGGTTGCTGTGGACTTCACAGAGGAGGAGTGGGCACTGCTGGATTCTAGCCAGAAGGCCTTCTGCAGGGAAGTCATGCTGGAGGTTACTATGAATATGGCTGCTCTGGGTAAGGATCCTCTTTGCTCTGGGTTCTG
Source organism: Thamnophis elegans (assembly GCF_009769535.1). Taxonomy (NCBI): domain Eukaryota; kingdom Metazoa; phylum Chordata; class Lepidosauria; order Squamata; family Natricidae; genus Thamnophis; species Thamnophis elegans. The sequence continues at coordinate 169,957,434 of NC_045542.1, read as the reverse complement.
TTGATTAGTTGTTTTAAGTGGGAACTAAAGAGAGAAGATACATGAACTCGGTTGCATACGGTGGTGAGAACACTAATGACTACCACCTGTAAAATCTTTCCTAATCTCAGGAAAATCAGAATCACAATGCATAAGGTAAAGGTTCCCCTCCCATATAGGTGCTAGTTGTTCCCAACTCTAGCGGTGCTCATCTCCGTTTCAAAACCGAAGAGCCAGCGTTGTCCAAAGATGTCTCCGTGGTCATGAACGCCAAAGGCTCATGGAATACTGTCACCTTCCCATCAAGGTTGTCCCTATTTTTCTACTGTCATTTTTACATGCTTTCGAACTGCTAGGTTGGAAGAAGCTGGGACAAGTAACGGGAGTTCACTCCGTTACACGGCACTAGGGATTCAAAGTGCAGACCTTTCTGATTGACAAGGTCAGCGTCTTAGCCACTGAGCCACTGCATCCCACTCACAATGTATAGTATGTGGCTAATATCCAGTGGACACCCACATGTGCAAAAGTCTCATACACTTCCCTTAGCTTCCCTTTAACTGCCAGGGGCCCTGGATTATAAACCTGCCGAGCCACTACATAGTAATTTTGTCCAAGGTTGTCCTCACAGCCACTCTTCTACAAAACAACAAGGGCCTTTTCAGAAATGTCCACCATATCATTGTGAAAGGCCTTAGATGCAAATGCCTGAGCAGATTGACCTAACAACAGTGTAAAGCCTTCATATGGGTCAGTGCTGACAAATCTTTTAGATATCATTAAGAGTGTTCTACAAAACATTTTCAAGCCAGCATCTCCTAGTTTGACAATTTGTTGTTACCAATGCTGTTATCAGATGGGCATATTTCTGACTGGGAGAACACCCCCCCCCCCCCGCCATCATTTCAAATTCTAATGAGAATTCCTGCTTTTTTCCCCCCAAACAGGTGGTGGTGATGGGCTGGAGAATGAGAAGCAGCGGAGGTTATTTAAACCACAATATGCAGTGTCTTCAAAGAGCCAAAGTGAATTCTGTACAAGTCGTAATCTGATGGACCATCAGAAGATCCCCTCAAATGACAAAACATATAGCTGCATGGAGTTTGGAAAGAGCTTAAGTGAGAGTAGTGATATTAATTGCCATCAAAGGATTGACACAGAGGACAGACCCTATAAATGCATGGTGTGTGAAAAGAGGTTTATTGACAAATGGCACCTTACTTTCCACCTAAGGATGCACGAAGCGGAAAAACCATATAAATGCATGGAGTGTGGGAAAAGCTTTTGTCAGAACTCAGACCTTAATTGTCATAAGAGGATCCACACTGGGGAGAGACCATATAAATGCATACAGTGTGGAAAAGCATTTGCTCGCAAAAATAATCTTACTTGTCATGAAAGAATCCACACAGGGGAAAAACCATTTCAATGTACAGAATGTGGAAAGAGCTTTGCTCAGAAAGTACAGCTTAAATCTCATAACAGAATCCACACTGGGGACAGACCATATAAATGCATGGAATTGGGGAAGAGATTCACTGAAAGTAGTGATATTAATTGCCATCAAAGGATTGACACAGAGGACCGACCATATAAATGCATGGAGTGTGAAAAGAGCTTTATTGACAAATGGCACCTTACTTTCCACCTAAGGATGCATGAAGCGGAAAGACCATATAAATGCATACAGTGTGGAAAAACATTTACTCGGAAATATTATCTCATTAATCATGAAAGAATCCACACAGGGGAAAAACCATTTCAATGTACAGAATGTGGAAAGAGCTTTGCTCAGAAAGGACAGCTTAAATCTCATAGCAGAATCCACACTGGGGACAGACCATATAAATGCATGGAGTTTGGAAAGAGATTCACTGAAAGTAATGATATTAATTGCCATCAAAGGATTGACACAGAGGACAGATCATATAAATGCATGGAGTGTGAAAAGAGCTTTATTGACAAATGGCACCTTAGTTTCCACCTAAGGATGCATGAAGCGGAAAGACCATATAAATGCATGGAGTGTGGAAAAAGCTTTTGTCAGAACTCAGGACTTAATAGTCATAAGAGGATCCACACTGGGGAGAGACCATATAAATGCATACAGTGTGGAAAAGCATTTACTCACAAAAATAGTCTTACTTGTCATGAAAGAATCCACACAGGGGAAAAACCATTTCAATGTGCAGAATGTGGAAAAAGCTTTGCTCGGACAGGACAACTTAATTCTCATAAAAGGACCCACACAGAAGAGAGACCATATAAATGCATGTAGTGTGGAGAAAACTGCAACAACTTCAACAGAATAGAATAGGGTTAGAAAGGATCTTGGAGGTCTTCACGTCTAATACCCTGCTCCAGCAGGAGACTTTCATGTTTCCAAGTAACATCTGCAACAGAATAAAACAGGCATTTACAATTCATTGTAAAGCGGCAGGCTGGGCTAGCCTAGTTTAATGCTAATGGGTGGGGGAGCGAGCAACACGGCCTGGGCAGGTGTTCCAGAAGGTACTTCCGGGTCCACCGGTCGAACCTCCTCTCAGGGGTTGCTGAAATTCATGAACTGCTTCGCCCAAACCAGTGCCAACCGGCAGAAACCCATCACTGGTATAGACGCTATAGCCAAGAGTCCTAAAGGATGGGGCAGGATTTATAGTGTTTTGGCTCTCTAGGAAGCAGCACTCTCTGGTTGAGAGAGAGCGAGCCTGAGGGGCTAGCTAAGTGCCAGACGTTTTGGCCGGAATGGTTTTCAGTTGCTCCGCTGAAGCACAAAAGGCCTGATGGAGTGGAGTCCCCCCCTTCTCTTTTGAAACTGGGAAAGGGGTGGGGGAGGGTCTACGGTGACCAAAGGCAGCCCCAGAGGGAGTTTCCAGCCATCAGGGCTGCGCTGAAGCTGGAAACTGAAAGGCGGCTGGGGGGGGGGCGTAGGAGGAACAGTGGTCCTTCAGGCACAGAGCAGCAGCTGCGAGGAGTCCGTGGGGGGGGGAGCAGCGGCCCTAGCGGCCTCCTCACGGAACCCCGCAGCTCCGAGGCTTCACTTGGAAAGATAAACTTAATTCTCATAAAAAGATCTACATAGGAGAGAAACCATATAAATGCATAGAGTGCAGAAAGAGCTTTATTAACAAATAGCAACATACTTCCCACCAAAAGATGCACACGGGGGAGAGACCATAAAAATGTATACACTGTGGAAAAGCGTTTACTTGGAAAAGTGGTCTTATTAGTCATTAGAAAATCCATACAGGGGAGAAACCATTTCAATGTACAGAATATGGAAAGAGCTTTGCTCAAAAAGGACAACTTAATTTTCATGAGAGAATCCACACAGGGCAGAGACCATATAAATGCAGAGAGTGTGGGAAAAGCTTTGCTCGGACAGGACAACTTAATTCTTATAAAAGGACCAACACAGAAGAGAGAGACAATATAAATGCATGTAGAGTGGAGAAAGCTCCAGCAATTTCAATAGAATAGGGCTGGAAGGGAACTTGGAGGTCTTCTAGTCCAACCTCCTGCTCCAGCAGGACACTGTCAGGATTCCAAGTAACATCCCCAACAGAATCAAAACTAAGGCATTTACAATACATTTACTCATGAAGGAATTCAAAGTGGGGATAATCCATATGAATGCATGGAGTGTGAAACGAGCTTTGCTCAGAACAACTTAATTCTCATAAAAGGATTCACGCGGAGCAGAGACTATATATATGCATGTAGTGTGAAAATGGTTTAACAATCACAAGTTATTTATTCACGAAACAATCCAAAATTGGTAAATTTAATGCATGGAGTATGGAAATAATTTTACTGGCAAAGAACATCTTATTCATCATGAACGGATCCATGTAGGGAGCAATACTTCTAAATGGATAAAGTGGAAAAGCCTCTAGTAGAATGTCTTATCTGAATTACTATTAGAGGATCCATATAGGGGAGAAATCATGTAAAGCAGGGAGTGTGGAAAAACTACTTGGGAACCACCATAATTCTCATAAAATTATGTGAACAGAAGAAACTGCATAAATCCACGGAAGGGACTTGAGAAGAACTTCTGGTTCCAAATATTTGAATTCATTCAGAGCAGCCAGGTTTTCCGTTGCTTGTTTTGACCTGCATTTGTGCTGTGGCAGCAGAGATGAAAAATCAGAACTAAGCCCTTCAGTTTCCTGCCTTTTGCCCATCACCATCTCGCCATCTTTTCCAAACAGGATTGATGGCTTCCTTGACTTCCCTGTTAATATAGCAATAGCACTTAGACTTATATACAGCTTCATAGTGCTTTACAATCCTCTCTTAAGTGGTTTACAGAGTCAGGATATTGCATCCTCATTTTATTGGCCTTGGAAGGATGAAATGTTGAGTCAATCTTGAGCCTGGTGAGGTTTGAACTGCCAAATTACAGGCAGCAGCAGTAGTCTGCACTACATTCTAACCACTGCGCCACCAGTTTAATTTACCTAAAAAACACTATAGGCAGAATCCACACGCATTTCTCAAATTTAGAAAGCCTTTCAATCTGCAGAGTTCTATTCCCACAAAATAGTACTCCTTTTCTTTCCTCTTAAGATTTAGCTAAAGAAATCTCATTTTCCTTGGTTATCTTCTGACCAAAAGGAAAAGGAGTGAGATCAACCACAGAAAGACAACCTCTCTGGAGCAGTCCCCAAGGGTTCCTTTACTTGAGCTTCCCAATGTATTTGAGTAACAAACTGCTTATATTCTTATAGTTGGGAAACTTATAAATAAACTATTATGACCTGTAATTCTAGAGTCACTCTGTGTATTCCTTTATGATTATCTGATCCAGTGATTATGTTCAGCAATACCGAGCCCTTATTTTAAGTTTGCTGAGGGGAACAAACCCATTCCAGGAGGTAAATTTGCTTTTTTTTAAGTAGTGCAACCGCTTGAGACCAGATCAACTCTATAAGAATCCACCCAGCCAGGTAAAATCAAGAAGAAAAGGTGAAGAAAAGGTCAAGACTTCGACAGAACTGTAATAAAACAAAAGATATAGTACAGATTGTGTAGAAAAAGGGGGATTCCTTCCTTGAGTTTCAACGCAGAAATACAGACAACAGAGATGACAAATTGGTGTAAAAGTATCTCCACAGTATTTATTGCTTACATATTTATTTAATAAGAAATGTAGTTTCAGTATGGCTTCCCGTCACATTTGAGCCCCTCCCACGTCTCTGTTTATTCTAACTGTCCCAGGAGCACATCCACATTTAAGACAATTCTAAGAGGAGTAGAAATCCCAGTTGGCCAGAAGCAGCAATCCAATCAAGTTTCCTCCAAAGCCGCTTTGCTCATTGCAGCCCAGCTCAAGCTCCCCCACACCCATCATTCTCTGCCACCTATAGCACTTTACCTTCGCATCCCCTGCCACACTGGACCAAGCGTTTCCCCAGCAGCAGGGCGTCCTTTAATCGTCAGCATGGAACAGGGCATGCGCAGAAGAGAAGCCCGGGATGTAGAGTACACAGGACAGGAGAGGCAGTAGCTGCCTTACGAGACGCTCTATCTAAGAACAGTAAAAGAGGGTTCTTTACAGGGTTTCGCCACTCTAGGATGCAGTAGTCTTTGACCCACCGTCTGAGAGGCCTGGGGAGCGCGGGAATTTTTGGCGGGAAGGATTTGCCTCAGAAGGCCTGAAGGAGCGGAGCCCCCCCCCCCTCTGAAACCGGGAAAGGGGCGGGGCGAGTGAGTGGGGGAAGGTCCGCTGTGAGCTAAGGCGGCATCGGAGGGGATTTCAGCCGTTCGGGCTGCGCTGAAGCCGGAGACCGAATGGAGGCCCGGGGGTGTCCCCTTCAGGCGGGGAGCAGCAGCCCGAGCGGCCTCTCCGAGGGCCCCCGCAGCTGCGAGGCTGAGCGCTGGCGCTTCCGCAGCTGCGGCTTCCGGAAAGCCGAGGGGCCGCGGGCGCTTTGCAGCCGCCTGCACCGGCTGTGCCGGGGGTGGCTGCGGCCCGAGCGGAGCAGCAAAGCCGAGATGCTGGACCTGGTGGTGCTGGAGCAGCTGCTGGCCCTGCTGCCCCCGGAGTTGGCGGGCTGGCTGAGGGAGTGCGGGGCGGAGAACTGCGCCCAGGCGGTGGCCCTGGCCGAAGGCTGCCTCCTCGGCCCCGCAGCCGCCCCGGAGCCCGGAAAGGGGCGGCAGGTGAGGGAGTTTTCATCCTCTTCTACGCTTTTTCTTTCTCTTCCTTACAGATAAAAGCAAGAGGAAAACATCAGCAGGTCTTAGGATGATGTATTAGTATGTGCGACTAACTGTGGGACGTTATCTATTTTCCCACATACTTTGTTATGGACTGGACAGCCATAATGCAAAAAATATCTCAATTCTCACGTGGGGGTAGAGGGGGGGGGATGTCATAAAAACCCTTCCTAGTATTCCAGTGAGTACAGTGAGAGAACAAACAAGATTTTATTAATGTGGTCTTAATAGATAGAGCTAATATTCTTTCTCCTGCTTCTTGTCTAACTGGAAGTGCTGATAACTGTTTCCTCCCAAGCCAGGGGCTCAGACTGAATCCAAGAGGGCTCCTCTATCCAGTAATAGCTATTGCCCAAAATCCCACTCACCCACTCCCACAAAAACAAATGAATCATTCAGGTTCTCTAGTCCCTTTAGAAATGTTGATCAGTACCATTAGCATTGAACTGAATGTGAATGCAATGTCTTAAATGAATTCCCTTTCTCATGAACAGGACCTGTTAACCAAGGCGATGTTGGAGACTTATTTGTCCCAACTTTTTCAAGATACAACTGGACTTTCTGGTTTTTCTTTGAAGACGTTTCACTTCTCCTCCAAGAAGCTCCTTCAACTCTTCAGAGGAGAAGTGAAACGTCTTCAAAGACAAACCAAAAAACTCCAGTTGCCTATTGAAAAAGTACCTTTGGGACAACCATGACCTGGATTACTTAGAGTCTCCGTAGAAACTTAGATTTCTTCTCTTAGATAATATTTTTAAGAAGAAGCAGAAAATGAAAATTATTTTCACACAGGTATTTTAAAACAGTTTCAAATTAATACAAAGAACGACCCGAGGATTGTAAAAGATTATGAAATAAGAGATGAAAATTGTGTTTCCGTGAACCAAATAGTACTTAGGTTGCATATTTCAAAATCTATGTTTGATGTTATGAGGTAATAACACAGAAAACTTCCTCTCCCTCCCCTCCCCCCCGTCCTCAAGGTTTTTGAATCTAGTCCATGCTATCATCCTAAAAAGCAATAATGTTAAGTAAAATACTTTACAAAATCAATTTGAATATAGTTATGCATTTTTACATTGCTAAGTTTCAGTATAATTAGTAGAGATGCAGACTCCGAGCCTATATGCTTTTCCCAACTGATTTAAGCGGGAAGATTGTATGATTATTAGATACTTAACACAAGTATTTCCTGGATTCTTCAATCAATATAGAGCTGGAAGGGACTTGAGGTCTTCTTGTCTAACCCCCTTGTTCAGGCAGAAATATATATATATGTGTGTGTGTTTGTGTGTGTATGTGTGTGTTTGTGTATGTATGTGTATGTATATGTATATAGATTAGATTAGATTGTTTATTTGTATGCCGCCCTTTTCCCTGGGGGGACTCAGGGCGGCTCACAATCAAATATATACACACACACACACACACACACACACAAACACACATACATACATATATACACACACACACACACACACACATGGCCGCACACTGCCAGGTCAAATTTAAGTGATTTTACACTAGGACTCTACAGTCCCTCTGACAGTTACTGTTTTTGAGCCAAGTTTTGCCTAACCTGTATTTGTACCTATGGTTTTTCCTGCCTAAGTGTAAAACCTTGCTTCTCTCTGCATTAAATTTCATTTTCTGGAATGGGGCCCATTGTTCAAGTCTGACAAGATCATTTTGTATCCTGAGCTTATCTTCTGGGGAGTTGGCTATTCCTGCCAGCTTAATGTTTTCTACAGGTTTGATGAGTTCCCCTTCTATTCCCTCATCTAAATCATTTATGAAGATATTGAAGAGTACTGAGACTAAGATGGATCTTTGTGATACCCCACTGTAGACATTCCACTATAGATAGTTCTAAGCAGACTTTCGATTATACGTACGATAGAATTTGAAAAAAATGGTCCCTGAAGAAAAAACAAAGCTTACAGAGAAAAACAACAAAGTATACTTTATTCATATTCCATTACCATGATCATGGGGCTCCCTACCTAATGATAGGAGAGAGCCCTGAACAAACCTATTTTTCAGATTAAATGCATATGGACATTAACATTTGAAACAATATTAGAGCAAGGTAAAAGGACTACTGCAAGTATACATCATTGTTTTCCTGGACTGTTTTGATAAGCTATTAAACTGAGCTTTTTCAGGATTCTTCCTGATATTAACATGTCAAAAATCAGTGTTTACATTATGGTTTAGGGAATGGTTGGTCTGCTGACAGTTTTTGGTTATTGAAGTTCCTATCATGATTTTCCTTACTGTTATTAATTCTATTTTATCTATTCCATTGGTGGGATTCAATTTTTTTTACTCCTCGTTCTGTGGGCATGGCATGGCTTGGTGGGTGTGGCAGTGGAAGGTGACTGCAAAATCTCTATTCCCACCCCACTCCAGGGGAAGGTTACTGCGAAATCCCCATTTCCTCCCAATCAGCTGAGACTCGGGCGGATAATAGATTATAGATAATAGATTCGGGCGGAGCCAGTTAGAGGTGGAATTACCAGTTCTCTGAACTACTCAAAATTTCCACTACTGGTTCTCCATAACTGATCAGAACCTGCTGAATACAACCTCTCATCTATTCCCAATTTGTGTCATGTCATTCTTTTAGTCCACCTAAGGATATTATTGCACTCTGCATGTCCCTTTCCTTTGATATGAAGAGTATATCATTCATTACAGTTGGATATCCTTCAGAATCATTTTGCAAAAGTGATTTATTGATCAAACCTGCTGAAAGGTTGCACTCCATCGAAGCAGAGATTCTCCCTAGTTCTGCTTTTCTATATATTCAAAATCATCTTAAAACATTTATCACTCAACGTTAAACCTGATTGGGAATTTGTTAGAAAGAATGAAGTATCCAAATATCTTTTAATGAGTCTCAGTGTTTCAGGGCATGTGTTTTACCCTCAAAGGCACCCTGATGTACATTCCAAGATCTCCTTCTGAACTTTCAGGTCGGTGGTCTCCTCACGGATAAAATAGACATGAATACATTCACAAAGAAGGAAAGGCCGTTATTGTCAAGTAATGAGGAGAAGATAAATAAGCAGCTCCTGTTCTGAAGGAAAATAGGAAATAAAAAGGAAGCAACTCATAAAAGTGGCAGCCAATTATCCAGAAACAGCAGCAACCCACAGAGTAGGAATTCTCAAATTCTCTCATTTTTATTTGATTTGGAAAAATACATGTGGAGACCAAAAACTTAAGCAAGCTAACATGGTTCGTTCGAAGTCATTTCACAGTAGATCATAAATCAGGCCTTTTTTTTTTAAGTTGCAGGAGCCATTCATTGAGAAGATCTCAGCAGAGCTCCAGGGAGGAGGAGATCCATCCAATGACTCTGAAGAGCTTCTTTTCAGGAGGATCCAACTGGGACTACCTTGCCAGGTAAGCGTAAGTTTCTTCTGTGAAGTTTAAATGCTTTCATTCATGAGCTTCTTTGTAAACCAAAGGCCAAGTCTCTGTGAATTTCAATCCTGCTGTCCCCACAGAATGACCCAGTGAGCCTTACTAATTCAACCTTGAAGATGATCCTAGGAATGCAAACGAAGGTCAATTCACAAAAGTCTTGTACTCTTGAAATGTGTTGGAACAGTTTAATCTTCCTTAATATGTTTCAAAAGATATTTTCAGGATCATGTGCAACATTTTGAAATGGGCAGATAAAAAATCCTTAATAGGTATGTCAGGTTTTCTAACAAATGAGTGTTTTACTGGGCCAGAGAGAGAAGCCCAGAGGATTCCCTGCACAAAATCTTTTTGGTGAATTCTGCCAGGCCAAGGGAGGAGGGGTGGTGGTGGTACCATTCTGCAACTTGGATGCATCTAACCCATATTTTGTGCCTTTAAAAAACCGGCATGGAGGAGGTGGAGGGGGGGCTTCCCACCCTTAAGTGTGGGTGTTTATTTGCTAGAAGAAAATGTCCAAGCTCTCTTTTCTCTTTTACAATTAAGAAAGAAAACATAAGAGAGGACTGTCACATGAGGAAGATATTTTTTTTGTTTCTAGGGCTCTGATCCCTTTGAGGTGACGGCTGTGGAGTTCAAAGAGGAGGAGTGGGCACTGCTGGATTCTAGCCAGAAGGCCCTCTGCAGGGAAGTCATGCTGGAGGTTAATATGAATATGGCTGCTTTGGGTAAGGATCCTCTTTGCTCTGGGTTCTGTTGATTAGGAAAGGTGTTTTAAGTGGGAATTAAAGAGAGAAGATACATGCACTCGGTTGCATACGGTGGTGAGAACTCTAATGACTACCACCTGTAAAATCTTTCCTATTCTCAGGAAAATCACAATCACAATGTATAAGGTAAACGTTCTCCTCGCACATATGTGCTAGTTATTCCCAACTCTAGCGGTGCTCATCTCCGCTTCAAAACCGAAAAGCCAGTCCTGTCCGAAGGTGTCTCCATGGTCATAAAGCCGGCATGACAAAACGCCAAAGGCTCAAGGAACACTGTTACCTTCCCATCAAGGAGGTCCCTATTTTTCTACTTACATTTTTACATGCTTTCGGACTGCTAGGTTGGCCAGAAGCTGGGACAAGTAACGGGAGTTCACTCCGTTACATGGCACTAGGGATTCAAAATGCAAACCTTTTTGATTGACAAGCTCAGCGTCTTAGTCACTGAGCCACTGCATCCCACTCACAATGTATAGTATGTGGCTAATATCCAGTGGACGCCCACATGTGCGAAAGTCTCACACACTTCCCTTTGCTTCCCTTTAATTGCCAGGATCCCTGGATTATAAACCAGCTGAGCCGCTACATAGTAATTTTGTCCAAGGTTGTCCTCACAGCCACTTTTCTACAAAACAACCAGGGCCTTTTCAGAAATGTCCACCATACCATTGTGAAAGGCCTTAGATGCAAATGCCTGAGCAGATTGACCTAACAATAGTGTAAAGCCTTCATATGGGTCAGTGCTCACAAAACTCTTGGATATCATTAACAGTGTCCTACATAACATTTTCAACCCAACATTTCTTAGTTTGACAATTTGTTGTTACCAATGCTGATGTCAGATGGGCATATTTATGACGGGGAGATACCCCGCCCCCAGCCATCATTTTAAATTCTAATGAGATTTTCTGCCTTTTCCCCACACATACAGGTGGTGGTGATGGGCTGGAGAATGAGAATGAGAAGCAATGGAGGTTATTTAAACCACAATATGCAGTGCCTTCAAAGAGCCAATATGAATTCTGTATAAATCGTAATCTGACGCACCATCAGAAGATCCACTCAAATGACAAAACATATAGCTGTATGGAGTTTGGAAAGAGATTCACTGATAGTTTTGATATTAATTGCCATCAAAGGATTGATACAGAGGACAGACCATATAAATGCATGGAGTGTGGAAAAAGTTTTCATTGGAACAGAGATCTTATTTGTCATGAAAGGACCCACACTGGGGAGCGTCCATACAAGTGCATGGAGTTTGGAAAGAGATTCACTGAAAGTAATGATATTAATTGCCATCAAAGGATTGACACAGAAGACAGAACATATAAATGCATGTTGTGTGAAAAGAGCTTTATTGACAAATGGCACCTTACTTTCCACCTAAGGATGCACGAAGCGGAAAGACCATATAAATGCATACAGTGTGGAAAAGCATTTGCTCAGAAAGGTGATCTTATTTATCATGAAAGAATCCACACAGGGGAGAGACCATATAAATGCATACAGTGTGGAAAAGCATTTATTCGCAAAAATAGTCTTACTTCTCATGAAAGAATCCACACAGGGGAAAAACCGTATAAATGCATACAGTGTGGGAAAGCATTTATTTACAAAAGTAGTCTTATTAAACATGAAAAATCCGCACGGGAAAAACCATTTCAATGTACAGAATGTGGAGAGAGCTTTGCTCAGAAAGGACAGCTTAGATCTCATAACAGAATCCACACTGGGGACAGACCATATAAATGCATGGAGTTTGGAAAGTGATTCACTGAAAGTAAGTGATATTAATTGCCAACAAAGGATTGACAGAGAGGACAGACCACATAAATGCATGGAGTGTGAAAAGAGCTTTATTGACAAATGGCACCTTACTTTCCACCTAAGGATGCATGAAGTGGAAAGACCATATAAATACATGGAGTGTGGAAAAAACTTTTGTCAGAACTCAGGACTAGTCATAAGAGGATCCACACTGGGGAGAGACCATATAAATGCATACAGTGTGGAAAAGCATTTACTCACAAAAATAGTCTTACTTGTCATGAAAGAATCCACACGGGAAAAACCATTTCAATGTACAGAATGTGGAAAAAGCTTTACTCGGGACAGGACAATTTAATTCTGATAAGAGGACCCACACAGAGGAGAGACCATATAAATGCATGTAGTGTGGAGAAAGCTCCAACAATTTCAATAGAATAGAATAGGGTTAGAAGGGATCTTGGAGGTCTTCAGGTCTAATACCCTGCTCCAGCAGGAGACTGTCATGGTTCCAAGTAACATCCCCAACAGAATAAAACAGGCATTTACAATACATTGTAAAGCGGCAGGCTGGGCTAGCCTAGTTTAGTGCTGATGGGCAGGGGAGCCAGCAAGCTGTGATGGGACGGCAAGGGCGATCGAGCGACAGGGCCAGGGCAGGAGTTCCAGAAAATACTTCCGGGTCCACCAGTCAAACCTCTCACCGGCTCGCTGAAATTCATGAACTGGTTTGCCCGAACCCATGCAAACGGGCAGAAACCCACCACTGGTATAGACGCTATAGCCAAGAGCCCTAAACGATGGGGCAGGATTTATAGTGTTTTGGCTCTCTAGGCTCTCTGAGAGAGAGACAGAGTCTGAGAGGCCAGCTGAGTGCCAGACGTTTTGGCAGGAACGGTTTTCAGTTGCTCTGCTGAAGCACAAAAGCCCTGATGGAGCGGAGTCCCCACTTCTCCTCTTTTGGAACTGGGAAACGGGCGCGGGAGGGTCCGCCATGACCAAAGGCAGCCCCAGAGGGAGTTTCCAGCCATCAGGGCTGCGCTGATGCCGGAGACCGACTGGAGGCTCGGGGGGGCGAGAGCAGCAGTGGCCCTTCAGGCACAGAGCGGCAGCTGCAAGGAGTCTGCCGGGGGGTGGGATGGCAGCCCAAACGGCCTCCTCGAGGAACCCCGCAGCTCTGAGGCTTCACTTGGAAAGATAAACTTAATTCTCATAAAAAGATCTACATAGTAGAGAAACCATATAAATGCATAAAGTGCAGAAAGAGCTTTATTAACAAATGGCAACTTACATCCCACGAAAAGATGCACACGGAGAGACCATAAAAATGTATACACTGTGGAAAAGCATTTACTCGGAAAAGTGGTCTTATTAGTCATGAGAGAATCCATACACGGGAGAAACCATTTCAATGTACAGAATGTGGAAAGAGCTTTGCTGAAAAAGGACAACTTAATTTCCATGAGAGAATCCACACAGCGTAGAGAACATATAAATGCACAGTGTGTGGAAAAAGCTTTGCTCGAACAGGACAACTTAATTCTTATAAAAGGACCGACACAGAAGAGAGACAATATAAATGCATGTAGAGTGGAGAAAGTTCCAGCAATTTCAATAGAATAGGGCTGGAAAGGAACTTGGAGGTCTTCTAGTCCAACCTGCTGCTCCAGCAGGAGAGTGTCAGGATTCCAAGTAACATCCCCAACAGAATCAAAACTCAGGCATTCACATTTACTCATGAAGGAATTCAAAGTGGGGATAATCCATATGAATGCATGGAGTGTGAAACGAGCTTTGCTCAGAAAAAACAACTTAATTCTCATAAAAGGATTCACCCGAAACAGAGACTATATATATGCATGTAGTGTGAAAATGGTTTAACAATCACAAGTTATTTATTCACGAAACAATCCAAAATGGTAAATCTAATGCATGGAGTATGCATATAATTGTACTGGCAAAGAACATCTTATTCATCATAAACGGATCCATGTAGGGAGTAATACTTCTCAATGGACAAAGTGGAAAAGCCTCTAGTAGAATGTCTTATCTTAATTACTATTAGAGGATCCATACAGGGAAGAAATCATGTAAAGCAGGGAGTGTGGAAAAACTTTACTTGGGAACCACCATAATTCTCATAAAATTATGCCAACAGAAGAAACTGCATAAATCCACGGAAGGGACTTCAGAAGAAATTCTGGTTCCAAATATTTGAATTCATTCAGAGCAGCCAGGTTTTCCGTTGCTTGTTTTGACCCGCATTTGTGCTGTGGCAACAGAGATGAAAAATCAGAACTAAGCCCTTCAGTTTCCTGCCTTTTGCCCATCACCATCTCGCCATCTTTTCCAAACTGAGGATTGATGGCTTCCTTGACTTCCCCGTTAATTTAGAAATAGCACTTAGACTTATATACAGCTTCATAGTGCTTTACAATCCTCTCTAAGTGGTTTACAGAGTCAGGATATTGCCGCCAACGATCTGCATCCTCATTTTATTGGCCTTGGAAGGATGGAATGTTGAGTCAATCGTGAGCCTGGTGAGGTTTGAACTGCCAAATTAGAGGCAGCTGGCAGGCAGCAGCAGTAGTCTGCACTACATTCTAACCACTGCGCCACCAGTTTAATTTACCTAAAGAACACTATGAATCAGAATCCACACGCATTTCTCAAATTTAGAAAGCCTTTCAATCTGCAGTGTTCTATTCCCACAAAATAGTACTCCTTTTCTTTCCTCTTAAGATTTAGCTAAAGAAATCTTCTCATTTTCCTTGGTTATCTTCTGACCAAAAGGAAAAGGAGTGAGATCAGCCCCAGAAAGACAACCTCCGTGGAACAGTCCCCAAGGCATTTTTTCCTTCACTTGAGCTTCCCAATGTATTTGAGTAATAAACTGCTTATATTCTTATAGTTGGGAACCTTATAAATAAACTCTTATGACGCATAATTCTACAGTCTCTTTCTGTGTGTTCCTTTTTGATTATCTGAGCCTGTCATTACGTTCAGCAATACCGAACTCTTATTTTAAGTCTGCTAAGGGGAACAAACCCATTCCAGGAGGTAAATTTGCTTTTTCTTAGTAGTACAACCCGTTGAGACCAGATCAACTCTATAAGAATCCACCCAGCCAGGTAAAATCAAGAAGAAAAGGTGAAGAAAAGGTCAAGACTCTGATAGAACTGTAATAAATATAAAACAAAAGATATAGTACAGATTGTACTGTGTAGTGATGAAAGAAATCTTCTGGGTTCGGCTTCAAGTGGGGAAAAAGACACTGGAAGCATGGAGGCTGCTTGGAAAGATTGTTTATTGTTGGACAGGACCACATGACTTGAGCCCTGAACAGAAAAGGTGATCACATCCTTCAATGTTGGTGGAGAAGAAGAGAGGGGCCGAAGGAGGGGCTTGCTAGGCTTTTTATATCCTGTTTACTCCCACCTGTTTCCTTCACTTCCTGTGTAAGAAATGTATTCTGATTGGTTGTCTGACTCCTATGGGGCCATGCAGGGCCTACTCTCTAGGGTGTGTTTTGAATCCAGGTATGGATGAGTTCTCAGATGCCATGTGGCCAGTTGAGTAAAGTTCCAACATTATTATGCCTTTACTCCCATCCCTCCTGGGGCTGCATTGGAGAATTCTTTATCATGTGAAGTGGACTAGCCTGGCCTTCTCAATGGCCTATTGACAAAGTGGGGATGGGCAGGAAGCTACAGGCAACTATTCTGTCTTTTAAAACATGTTTCTTTTCATATCTAGAGAAATATTCTGCCTTTTCAATATTTCCTAGGATATTTCATTTTTCTGAGAGAGGGCTGGATGATAACTTCCCACAGTAGAAAAAGGGGGATTACTTCCTTGAGTTTCAATGCAGGAATACAGACAACAGAGATGACAAATTGGTGTAAAAGTATCTCCACAGTATTTATTGCTTACATATTTATTTAATAACAAATGTAGTTTCAGTATGGCTTCTCGTCACATTTGAGCGACTCTGTTTATTCTAACTCTCCCAGGAGCACATCCACATTTAAGACAATTCTAAGAGGAGAAGAAATCCCAGTTGGCCAGAAGCAGCAATCCAATCAGGTTTCCTCCAAAGCCGCTTGGCTCATTGCAGCCCAGCTCAAGCTCCCTCACACCCATCATTCTCTGCCACCTATAGCACTTTACCTTCACATCCCCTGCCACACTGGACCAAACGTTTCCCCAGCAGCAGGGCGTCCTTTAATCGTCAGCATGGAACAGGGCATGCGCAGAAGAGAAGCCCGGGATGTAGAGTACACAGGACAGGAGAGGCAGTAGTTCCCTTACGAGACGCTCTATCTAAGAACAGTAAAAGAGGGTTCTTTACAGGGTTTCGCCACTCTAGGATGCAGTAGTCTTTGACCCACCGTCTGAGAGGCCTGGGGAGCGCGGGAATTTTTGGCGGGAAGGATTTGCCTCAGAAGGCCTGAAGGAGCGGAGCCCCCTCCCCCTCTGAAACCGGAAATGGGGCGGGGCGAGTGGGTGGGGGGGAAGGGCCGCTGTGAGCTAAGGCGGCATCGGAGGGGATTTCAGCCGTTCGGGCTGCGCTGAAGCCGGAGACCGAATGGAGGCCCGGGGGTGTCCCCTTCAGGCGGGGAGCGGCCTCTCCGAGGGCCCCGCAGCTGCGAGGCCTGAGCGCTGGCGATTCCGTAGCTGCGGCTTCCGGAAGGCCGAGGGGCCGCGGGCGCTTTGCAGCCGCCTGCACCGGCTGTGCCGGGGGTGGCTGCGGCCCGAGCGGAGCAGCAAAGCCGAGATGCTGGACCTGGTGGTGCTGGAGCAGCTGCTGGCCCTGCTGCCCCCGGAGTTGGCGGGCTGGCTGAGGGAGTGCGGGGCGGAGAACTGCGCCCAGGCGGTGGCCCTGGCCGAAGGCTGCCTCCTCGGCCCCGCAGCCGCCCCGGAGCCCGGAAAGGGGCGGCAGGTGAGGGAGTTTTCATCCTCTTCTACGCTTTTTCTTTCTCTTCCTTACAGATAAAAGCAAGAGGAAAACATCAGCAGGTCTTAGGATGATGTGTTAGTATGTGCGACTAACTGTGGGACGT
Source organism: Thamnophis elegans (assembly GCF_009769535.1). Taxonomy (NCBI): domain Eukaryota; kingdom Metazoa; phylum Chordata; class Lepidosauria; order Squamata; family Natricidae; genus Thamnophis; species Thamnophis elegans. Next base: position 169,940,201 of record NC_045542.1, on the reverse strand, counting down.
TATCTATTTTCCCACATACTTTGTTATGGACTGGACAGCCATAATGCAAAAAATATCTCAATTTTCACGTGGGGGTAGAGGGGGGGGGAATGTCATAAAAACCCTTCCTAGTATTCCAGTGAGTACAGTGAGAGAACAAACAAGATTTTATTAATGTGGTCTTAATAGATAGAGCTAATATTCTTTCTCCTGCTTCTTGTCTAACTGGAAGTGCTGATAACTGTTTCCTCCCAAGCCAGGGGCTCAGACTGAATCCAAGAGGGCTCCTCTATCCAGTAATAGCTATTGCCCAAAATCCCACTCACCTACACCCACAAAAACAAATGAATCATCCAAGTTCTCTAGTCCCTTTAGAAATGTTGATCAGTACCATTAGCATTGAACTGAATATGAATGCAATGTCTTAAATGAATTCCCTTTCTCATGAACAGGACCTGTTAACCAAGGAGACTTATTTGTCCCAACTTTTTCAAGACACAACTGGACTTTCTGGTTTTTCTTTGAAGACGTTTCACTTCTCCTCCAAGAAGCTCCTTCAACTCTTCAGAGGAGAAGTGAAACATCTTCAAAGAAAAACCAAAAAACTCCAGTTGCCTATTGAAAAAGTACCTTTGGGACAACCATGACCTGGATTACTTAGAGTCTCCATAGAAACTTATATTTCTTCTCTTAGATAATATTTTTAAGAAGAAGCAGAAAATGAGAATTATTTTCACACAGGTATTTTAAAACAGTTTCAAATTAATCCAAAGAATGAACCGAGGATAGTAAAAGATTATGAAATAAGAGATGAAAATTGTGTTTCCGTGAACCAAATAGTACTTAGGTTGCATATTTCAAAATCTATGTTTGATGTTATGAGGCAAAAACACAGAAAACTTCCTCCTCCTCCCCCCCGTCCTCAAGGTTTTTGAATCTAGTCCATACTATCATCCTAAAAAGCAGTAGTGTTCAGTAAACTACTTTACAAAATCAGTTTGAATATAGTTCTGCATTTTTACATTGCCTCGTTTCAGTATAATTAGTAGAGATGCAGATCCCGAGCCTATATGCTTTTCCCAACTGATGTAAGCAGGAAGATTGTATGATTATTAGATACTTAACACAACTATTTCCTGGATTCTTCAATCAATATAGAGCTGTAAGGGACTTGAGGGTCTTCTTGTCTAACCCCCTTGTTCAGGCAGAAAACCATATATATATACACATGGCCTCACACTGCCAGGTCAAATTGAAGAACAACTATATTGCCGCTCTGATAGCGTCTGTTAAGTTCCGCCCTGCCGCCCTGTTTAGGGTGACCCGCTCTCCTAAACACGAGGGTTGCGGATAACCCTTTACAGGGTAGAGCAGAGGAATATGTCCAGTTCCTCGCGGACAAATTTGCTCGGCTTCGGATAGACCTGGACTCCAATTGCCCAGAGCCAGCTGGGGTACCGGGGGAAGGTCATCTCTGGACTGACTTTCAATCTGTTGCCCCTGATGAAGTGGACAAGGCCATGGGAGCGGTGAGTGCTGCCACATGTATACTGGACCCGTGCCCCTCCTGGCTGGTCGCGAACAGCAAGGAGGTTACACGGAGCTGGATCCAGGCGATGGTGAATGCCTCTCTTCGGGAGGGCTTCTTCCCACCAGCATTGAAGACTGCGGTGGTGAGACCCCTCCTGAAGAAGCCATCGCTGGATCCAGCCATTTTGAACAACTATCGTCCAGTCTCCAACCTTCCCTTTATTGGGAAGGTTGTTGAGAAAGTGGTGGCCTCTCAACTCCGACGGTCCTTGGATGAAGCCGATTATCTGGACTCCTTTCAGTCTGGATTCAGGCCGGGCTACAGCACGGAAACCGCACTGACCGATGATCTCTGGAGAGCCAGGGATGGAGGTCATCCCTCCATCCTAGTGCTCCTTGACCTCTCAGTGGCCTTCGATACCCTCGACCATAGTATCCTTCTGTGACGGTTGCGAGAGGTGGGGGTGGGAGGCACCGTTTTTCGGTGGTTCTCCTATCTCTTGGACAGGTCGCAGTCGGTGTTGGTCGGGGGGCAGAGGTCGACTCCTAGGCCCCTGAAATATGGGGTTCCTCAGGGTTCGGTCCTGTCCCCCCTCCTGTTTAACATCTACATGAAGCCACTGGGTGAGATCATTCCACGGCACGGGATAAAATACCATCAATATGCGGACGACACTCAGTTGTATCTGTCCGCCCCATGCCAACTCAGTGAAGCGGTCGACGTGATGTGCCAGTGCCTGGAGGCTGTCAGAGTCTAGATGGGGGTTAACAAGCTTGTGCTCAATCCAGACAAGACCGAGTGGCTGTTGTGTTTCCCTCCCAAAAATTTGGTTAGTATTCCATCACTCAGGCTGGGGGGTGAAGTTTTATGCCCCTCAGACAGGGCTCGCAACTTGGGAGTCCTCCTGGACCCACAGCTGACTTTAGAACATCATTTGTCGGCTGTGACCAGGGGGGCATTTGCCCAGGTTCGCCTGGTGCACCAGTTGCGTCCCTACCTGAACCAGGAGGCACTCGCAACAGTCACTCACGCCCTCATGACCTCAAGACTGGACTACTGCAATGCGCTCTACAGGGGGCAGCGCTTGAAGAGCATTTGGAGACTTCAACTGGTCCAGAATGCGGCCGCGCGAGCGATTGTGGGTGTACCTCGATACACCCACGTCACACCTATCCTCCGCGAGCTGCACTGGCTTCCAATCGGTCTCCGGATATGCTTCAAGGTGCTAGTTAGTACTTATAAAGCCCTTCATGGTATTGGACCTGGGTACTTGAGAGACTGCCTGCTGCCAATTACCTCCCAAAGACCCATTAGATCGCACAGGGTCGGCCTCCTCCGGGTTCCATCCATCAGCCAATGCCATCTGGCTACAACCCGGGGGAGGGCCTTCTCTGTTGCAGCTCCGGCCCTTTGGAACGAACTCCCCGCAGAGATTTGGACCCTCACCTCTCTCCCTGCTTTCCGAAAAGCCATTAAAACCTGGCTGTGTCGGCAGGCCTGGGGTTGATGAGCTCCCTTCCCCTCTCGACAGGTGTGGTTGTTGGTCATTTTAAATGTCTATTTTGTACTTGTATGTTTCCCCTTCCTGTTAAGTTGTTCGCCGCCCTGAGTCCCTTTTAGGGAATAGGGCGGCATATAAATAAAATAAAACTTAAACTTAAATTTATACTTAAACTTAAGTGATTCTCCACTAGGACTCTACAGTCCCTCTGACAGTTACTGTTTTTGAGCCACGGTTTGCCTAATCTGTACTTGTACCTATGGTTTTTCCTGCCTAAGTGTAAAACCTTGCTTCTCTCTGCATTAAATTTCATTTTCTGGAATGGGGCCCATTGTTCAAGTCTGACAAGATCATTTTGTATCCTGAGCTTATCTTCTGGGGAGTTGGCTATTCCTGCCAGCTTAAAGGAGCCAAGGTGGCGCAGTGGTTAAATGCAGCACTGCAGGCTACTGCTAGATCAGCAGGTCAGCGGTTCAAATCTCACCGGCTCAGGGTTGACTCAGCCTTCCATCCTTCCGAGGTGGGTAAAATGAGGACCCAGATTGTTGGGGGCAATATGCTGACTCTCTGTAAACCGCTTAGAGAGGCCTGAAAGGCCTATGAAGCGGTATATCAGTCTACTGCTATTGCTATTGCTATATATAATGTTTTCTACAAGTTTGATGAGTTCCCCTTCTATTCCCTCATCTAAATCATTTATGAAGATATTGAAGAATACTGAGACTAAGATGGATCTTTGTGATACCCCACTGTAGACATTCCACTATAGATAGTTCTAAGCAGACTTTCGATTATACGTATGATAGAGTTTGAAAAAAAATTGTCCCTGAAGAAAAAACAAAGCTTACAGAGAAAAACAACGAAGTATACTTTATTCATATTCCACTACCATGATCATGGGGCTCCCTACCTGATGATAGGAGAGAACCTTGAACAAACCTATTTTTCAGATTAAATGCATATGGACATTAACATTTGAAACAATATTAGAGCAAGGTAAAAGGACTAATGCAAGTATACCTCATTGTTTTCCTGGACTGTTTTGATAAGCTATTAAACTGAGCTTTCTCAGGATTCTTCCTGATATTAACATGTCAAAAAATTAGTGTTTACATTATGGTTTAGGGAATGGTTGGTCTGCTGACAGTTTTTGGTTATTGAAGTTCCTATCATGATTTTCATTACTGCTATTCTATTTTATCTATTCCATTGGTGGGATTCAATTTTTTTTACTCCTCATTCTGTGGGCATGGCATGGCTTGGTGGGCGTTCCAGGAGAACGTTACTGCAAAATCTCCATTTCCACCCCACTCCAGGGGAAGGTTACTGCGAAATCTCCATTTCCTCCCAATCAGCTGGGCCTTGGGAGGCAGATAATAGATTAGAGCAGAGCCAGTTAGAGATTGAGCTACCAGTTCTCTGAACTACTCAAAATTTCCAGGACTGGTTTTCTAGAACTGATCAGAACTTGCTGAATACAACTTCTGATCTATTCCCAATTTGTGTCATGTCATTCTTTTAGTCCACTTTAGGATATTATTGCACTCTGCATGTCCCTTTGCTTTGATATGGGGAGTATATCATTCATTACAGTTGGATATCCTTCAGAATCATTTTGCAAAAGTGATTTATTGATCAAACCTGTTGATAGGTTGCACTCCATCGCAACAGAGATTCTCCCTAGTTCTGCTTTTCTATATATTCAAAATCATCTTAAAACATTTATCACTCAACGTGATTGGGATTGATTGGGAATTTGTTAGAAAGAATGAAGTATCCAAATATCTTTTAATGAGTCTCAATGTTTCAGGGCACGTGTTTTACCCTCAAAGGCACCCTAATGTACATTCCAAGATCTCCTTCTGGTCTTTCAGGTCGGTGGTCTCCTCACGGATAGAATAGACATAAATACATTCACAAGGGAGGAAAGGCTGTTATTGTCAAGTAATGAGAAAATAAATAAGCAGCTCCTGTTCTGAAGGAAAATAGGAAATAAAAAGGAAGCAACTCACAAAAGTGGCAGCCAATTATCCAGAAATAACAGCAACCCACAGAGTAGGAATTCTCAAATTCATTTTTATTTGATTTGGAAAAATACATGTGGAGAACAAAAACTGAAACAAACTAACATGGGTAGTTCGAAGTCATTTCAAAGTAGCTCATAAATCAGGCCTTTTTTTTTAAGTTGCAGGAGCCATTCATTGAGGAGATCTCAGCAGAGCTCCAGGGAAGAGGACATCCATCCAATGATTCTGAAGAGCTTCTTTTCAGGAGGATCCAACTGGGACTACCTTGCCAGGTGGGTGTAAGTTTCTTCTGTGAAGTTTAAACGCCTTCATTCATGAGCTTCTTTGTAAATCAAAGGCCGAGTCTCTGTGAATTTCAATCCTGCTGTCCCCACAGAATGACCCCGTGACCCTTACTAATTCAACCTTGAAGATGATCCTAGGAATGCAAACAAAGGTCAATTCACAAAAGTCTTGTACTCTTGAAATGTATTGAAACAGTTTAATCTTCCTTAATATATTTCAAAAGACTTGATATTTTCAGGATCATGTGCAACATTTTGAAATAGGGCAGATAAAAAATTCCTAATAGGTATGTCATGTTTTCTAATAAATGAGTGTTTTACTGGGCCGGAGAGATAAGCCCAGAGGATTCCCTGCACAAAATCTTTTTGGCGAATTCTGCCAGGCCAGGGGAGGAGGGGGGGTGGTGGTGATCCCCAAGCAGTGCCATTCTGCAACTTGGATGCATCTAACCCATATTTTGTCCCTTTAAAAAAGCAGCATGGAGGAGGTGGAGGGGGGCTTCCCACCCTTAAGTGTGTGTGTTCATTTGCTAGAAGAAAATGTCTATTTGGTCTCTTGCAAAGCTCTCTTTTCTCTTTTGGAATTAAGAAAGAAAACATAAGAGAGGACTGTCACATGGGGAAGATATTTTTTTGTTTCTAGGGCTCTGATCCCTTTGAGGTAGTGGCTGTGAACTTCACAGAGGAGGAGTGGGCACTGCTGGATTCTAGCCAGAAGGCCTTCTGCAGGGAAGTCATGCTGGAGGTTACTATGAATATGGCTGCTCTGGGTAAGGATCCTCTTTGCTCTGGGTTCTGTTGATTAGTTGTTTTAAGTGGGAACTAAAGAGAGAAGATACATGCACTCAATTGCATACGGTGGTGAGAACTCTAATGGCTACCACCTGTAAAATCTTTCCTAATCTCAGGAAAATCAGAATCACAATGTATAAGGTAAAGGTTCCCCTCGCACATATGTGCTAGTTATACCCAACTCTAGCGGTGCTCATCTCTGTTTAAAAACCGAAGCTCCAGCGCTGTCCGAAGCATCTCCGTGATCATGAAGCCGGCATGACTAAACACCAAAGGCTCATAGAACACTGTTACCTTCCCATCAAGGGGGTCCCTATTTTTCTACTGGCATTTTTACATGCTTTCGAAATGCTAGGTTGGAAAAAGCTGGGACAAGTAACGGGAGTTCACTCCGTTACACGGCACTAGGGATTCAAAGTGCCAACCTTTCTGATTGACAAGCTCAGCATCTTAGCCACTGAGCCACTGCGTCACAATGTATAGTATGTGGCTAATATCCAGTGGACGCCCACATGTGCAAAAGTCTCACACACTTCCCTTTGCTTCCCTTTAATTGCCAGGGTCCCTGGATTATAAACCAGCTGAGCCGCTACATAGTAATTTTGTCCAAGGTTGTCCTCACAGCCACTTTTCTACAAAACAACCAGGGCCTTTTCAGAAATGTCCACCATACCATTGTGAAAGGCCTTAGATGCAAATGCCTGAGCAGACTGACCTAACAATAGTGTAAAGCCTTCATATGGGTCAGTGCTGACAAAACTCTTGGATATCATTAACAGTGTCCTACATAACATTTTCAACCCAACATCTCCTAGTTTGACCATTTGTTGTTACCAATGCTGATGTCAGATGGGCATATTTCTGACTGGGAGATACCCCCCCCCCCCCCAGCCATCATTTTAAATAATGAGAATTTCTGCCTGGAAATTGGACTTGATCCAGGTAATTCAAGGTCCGACTCATACAGCAGGACATACTCTTGACCTTTTGTTTCTCTCGGGGCAGTGGAGATGTGATCTGGAATTGAAGAGCATAAAGACCTTGCCCTTTTCATGGTCAGATCACTTCCTACTGAGGCTTGATTTTCTGAAACTACTCCCCCACTGCAGGGAGGTGGAACCGATTAAATGGTTCCGCCCCAGGCGCCTGATGGATCCTTTGAGATTTCAGATGGAGCTTGGGGAGATACCTGACTCCCTTGTGCACAGTCTGACGGAGTTCTTGGTCGCTGCTTGGAACAGAGTGGTGGCTGGGGCTCTTGATCAGATTGCTCCTTTGCAGCTTCTCCGCAGCAGTGGATACAGGAGGGTCCCTTGGTTTACCGAGGAACTCCGGGAGATGAAGCGCTAAAAGAGACGCCTAGAGCGACACTGGAGGGTCAGTAAATCCGAATCTGACCGAACACAATTAAGAGCCTTTATTAGGACTTATCTAGTGGTGATTCAGACGGCTAAATGTTCACATTTCTCCGCTCTCATTGCGTCCTCAGAATCACGCCCAGCCGCCCTGTTTAGGATAACCTGCTCCCTCCTGAAAGAGAGGGATGCGGGTGAACCTTTGCAGGGAAGAGCCGAGGAATTTGGTCAGTTTCTGTTGGACAAAGTCGCTCAGATTCGGACGGACCTGGACTCCACTTGGACAGTACCTGCAGAGATGCCAAGAGTAGAGTTTCTTGGAGTGAGTTCCAGCCTATTACTCCTGAGGAAGTGGACAAGGCCATGGTAGCTCTTAGTATCTCCACCTGTTTACTGGACCCGTGTCCCTCCTGGCTGGTTTCGACCAGCAGGGAGGTTACACGAGGCTGGCTCCAGAGGATTGTTAATACCTTTTTACAGGAGGGATCTTTCCTGCTGCCCCTAAAGGTCGCGGTGGTAAGACCCCTCCTTAAGAAGTCTTCCCTGGATCCAGCTATTCTTAAAAACTACTGTCCCGTCTCCAACCTCCCTTTTGTAGGGAAGGTTGTTGAGAAGGTGGTGGCCTTTCAGCTCTGACGGACCTTGGACGAAGCTGATTATCTCAATCCCTTTCAGTTGGATTTCAGGCCTGGTTACTCCACCGAAACTGCTTTGGTCGCGCTGACCGATGATCTCTGGTGGGCCAGGGATAGAGGATATTCCTCTATCCTGGTGCTTCTTGACTTCTCAGCGGCCTTCGATACCATCGACCATGGTATCCTTCTGCGACGATTGAGAGAGTGGAAGTGGGAGGCACCGTGTTATGGTGTTTCTCCTCTTACCTCTCGGATAGGTCGCAGTCGGTGTTGGTTGGAGGACAGAGGTCGACCCCTAGGCCCCTAAAACATGGGGTGCCTCAGGGCTCGGTCCTGTCCCCCCTCCTATTTAACATCTACATGAAGCCGCTGGGTGAGATCATTCGTCGGCACAGGATCAAATATCATCAATACACGGATGATACCCAGTTGTACCTGTCCGCCCCGTGCCAACTTAGCGAAGCGGTACAAGTGATGTGCCAGTGCCTGGAGGCTGTTAGGGTCTGGATGGGAGTAAACAAGCTGGCACTCAATCCAGACAAGACCGAGTGGCTATTGATGTTGCCCCCCAAGAACGGACCAGATATTCCATCTCTTAGCTTGGGGGGCAAAACTCTTCGCCCCTCAGAGGGTCCGCAACTTGGGCGTCCTCCTGGATCCTCAGCTGACATTAGAATACCACCTGTCGGCTGTGACCAGGGGGGCTTTTGCCCAGGTTCGCCTGGTGCATCAGTTGCGGCCCTACCTGGACCGGGAAGCACTTTAAATGGTTACTCATCCTCTTGTCACCTCTAGGCTTGATTACTGTAATGCGCTTTACTTGGGGCTGCCCCTGAAGAGTGTTCGGAGACTACAATTGGTCCAGAATTGGTACACCCATGTCACAACTATCCTCCGCGAGCTGCACTGGCTTCCCATCGAACGCGAGTCAAAGTGCTGGTCATTACCTTTAAAGCCCTACATGGCTTGGGACCTGGATTACTACCGGCCCACCTCCTGCCACATACCTCTCAACGACCTATAAGATCTCACAGATTGGGCCTCCTCCGGGTACTGTCGACCAGGCAATGCCAGTTGGCGACTACTCAGGGGAGGTCTTTTTCTGTAGCTACCCCGACCCTGTGGAATGATCCAACCGCAGAGATCTGGACCCTTCCCACTCTCGGCCTTCCGTAAGGCCACTAAAACCTGGCTGTTCCGGCAGGCCTGGGGCTGTTGACCCTAAAATACGGTCCAGCACCACTTAGAACGGAGTGCATGGTGCGTTTTTTAAATCTATCTTTTCTTTCCTTCTTTTTGATTTTTTGTATTGTTAGCCACCCGGAGTCCTATGGGATTGGGCGGCATATAAATATTATTAAACTTTAAACTTTTCCCCCCCCAAACAGGTGGTGGTGATGGGCTGGAGAATGAGAATGAGAAGCAGCGGAGGTTATTTAAACCACAATATGCAATGTCTTCAAAGAGCCAAAGTGAATTCTGTATAAGTCGTAATCTGACGCACCATCAGAAGATCCACTCAAATGACAAAACATATAGTTGCATGGAGTTTGGAAAGAGATTCACTGAGAGTAGTGATATTAATTGCCATCAAAGGATTGATACAGAGGACAGACCATATAAATGCATGGAGTGTGGAAAAAGTTTTCATTGGAACAGAGATCTTATTTGTCATGAAAGAACCCACACTGGGGAGCGTCCATACAAGTGCATGGAATTTGGAAAGAGATTCACTGAAAGTAATGATATTAATTGCCATCAAAGGATTGACACAGAGGACAGAACATATAAATGCATAGTGTGTGAAAAGAGCTTTATTGACAAATGGCACCTTACTTTCCACCTAAAGATGCACGAAGCGGAAAGACCATATAAATGCATACAGTGTGGAAAAGCATTTGCTAAGAAAGGTTATCTTATTTATCATGAAAGAATCCACACAGGAGAGAGACCATATCAATGTACACAGTGTGGAAAAGCATTTGCTCAGAAATGTGATCTTATTAATCATGAAAGAATCCACACAGGGGAAAAACCGTATAAATGCATACAGTGTGGAAAAGCATTTACTACCAAAAGTAAACTTATTAAACATAAAAGAATCCACACGGGGGAAAAACCATATGAATGTATACAGTGTGGAAAAGCATTTGCTCAGAAAGGTGATCTTATTAATCATGAAAGAATCCACACAGGGGAGAGACCATATAAATGCATACAGTGTGGAAAAACATTTATTCGCAAAAATAATCTTACTTCTCATGAAAGAATCCACACAGGGGAAAAAACCGTATAATGCCTACAGTGTGGAAAAGCATTTATTTGCAAAAGTAGTCTTACTTGTCATGAAAGAATCCACACAGGGGAAAAACCATTTCAATGTACAGAATGTGGAAAGAGCTTTGCTCAGAAAGTACAGCTTAAATCTCATAACAGAATCCACACTGGGGACAGACCATATAAATGCATGGAGTTTGGAAAGAGATTCACGGAAAGAAGTGATATTAATTGCCATCAAAGAACTGACACAGAGGACAGACCATATGGAGTGTGAAAAGAGCTTTATTGGCAAATGGCACCTTACTCTCCACCTAAGGATGCACGAAGCAGAAAGACCATACAAATGCATACAGTGTGGAAAAACATTTACTTGGAAATATGATGTTATTAATCATGAAAGAATATACATGGGAAAAACCATTTCAATGTACAGAATGTGGAAAGAGCTTTGTTCAGAAAGGACAGCTTAAATCTCATAGCAGAATCCACACAGGGGACAGACCATATAAATGCATGGAGTTTGGAAAGAGATTCACTGAAAGTAGTGATATTAATTGCGATCAAAGGATTGACACACAGGACAGATCATATAAATGCATGGAGTGTGAAAAGAGCTTTTGTCAGAACTCAGAACTTAATCGTCTTAAGAGGATCCACAGTTGGGAGAGACCATATAAATGCATAACGTGTGGAAAAGCATTTACTCACAAAAATAGTCTGTCTTATGAAAGAATCCACACAGGAGAAAAACCATTTCAATGTACAGAATGTGGAAAAAGCTTTGCTCGGACAGGACAATTTAATTCTCATAAAAGGACCCACACAGAAGAGAGACCATATAAATGCATGTAATGTGGAGAAAGCTCCAACAATTTCAATAGAATAGAATAGAGTTAGAAGGAATCTTGGAGGTCTTCACGTTTAATACCTGCTCCAGCAGGAGACTGTCATGGTTCCAAGTAACATCCCCAACAGAATAAAACAGGCATTTACAATACATTGTAAAGCGGCAGGCTGGGCTAGCCTAGTTTAATGCTAATGGGTGGGGGAGCGAGCGACACAGCCAGGGCAGGTGTTCCAGAAGGTACTTCCGGGTCCACCGGTCGAACCTCCTCTCACCTGCTTGCTGAAATTCATGAACTGGTTTGCCCGAACTGATGCAAACCGGCAGAAACCCACCACTGATATAGACGCTATAGCCAACAGCCCTAAATGATGGGGCAGGATTTATAGTGTTTTGGCTCTCAAGGAAGCAGCGCTCTCTGGTTGAGAGAGAGAGAGAGAGACAGCCTGAGAGGTCAGCTGAGTGCCAGATGTTTTGGCTGGGAACGGTTTTTAGTTGCTCTGCTGAGGCACAAAAGCCCTGATGGAGCAGTGTCCCCCCTTCTCTTTGAAACTGGGAAAGGGGCGTGGGAGGGTCCGCCATGAACAAAGGCAGCCCCAGAGGGATTTTTCCAGCCATCAGGGCTGCGCTGAAGCCGGAGACGAATGGATAGGCCTGGGGGCGAGAGGAGAATCCACACAGGGCAGAGACTGTCAGGATTCCAAGTAACATCCCCAACAGAATCAAAACTCAGGCATTTACAATGCATTTACTCATGAAGAAATTCAAAGTGGGGATAATCCATATGAATGCATGGAGTGTGAACGAGCTTTGCTCAGAAAGAACAACTTAATTCTCATAAAAGGATTCCCCGGAATAGAGACTATATATATGCATGTAGTGTGAAAATGGTTTAACAATCACAAGTTATTCACGAAACAATCCAAAATGGTAAATTTAATGCATGGAGTATGGAAATACATTGTACTGGCAAAGAACATCTTATTCATCATGAATGGATCCATGTAGGGAGTAATACTTCTAAATGGACAAAGTGGAAAGCCTCTAGTAGAAGTCTTATCTGACTTACTATTAGCGGATCATACAGGGGAGAAATCATGTAAAGCAGGAGCGTGGAAAAACTTTACTTGGGATCCACCATAATTCTCATAAAATTATGTGAACAGATGAAACCACATAAATCCATGGAAGGGACTTCAGAAGAACTTCTTGTTCCAAATATTTGAATTCATTCAGAGCAGCCAGGTTTTCCATTGCTTGTTTTGACCTGCATTTGTGCTGTGGCAACAGAGATGAAAAATCAGAACTAAGCCCTTCAGTTTCCTGCCTTTTGCCCATCACCATCTCGCCATCTTATCCAAACTGAGGATTGATGGCTTCCTTGACTTCCCCGTTAATTTAGAAATAGCATTTAGACATATACAGCTTCATAGTGCTTTGCAATCCTCTCTAAGTGGTTTACAGAGTCAGGATATTGCCGCCAACGATCTGCATCCTCATTTTATTGGCCTTGGAAGGATGGAATGTTGAGTCAATCTTGAGCCTGGTGAGGTTTGAACTGCCAAATTAGAGGCAGTTGGCAGGCAGCAGCAGTAGTCTGCACTACATTCTAACCATTGCGCCACCAGTTTAATTTACTTAACAAACACTATAGGCAGAATCCACATGCATTTCTCAAATTTAGAAAGCCTTTAAATCTGCAGAATTCTATTCCCACAAAATAGTACTCCTTTTCTTTCCTCTTAAGATTTAGCTAAAGAAATCTTATTTTCC
>NC_045542.1:169770544-169927100 GCF_009769535.1 Thamnophis elegans | reverse complement strand
TTGGTTATCTTGTGACCAAAAGGAAAAGGAGTGAGATCAGCCTCAGAAAGACAACCTCTGTGGAGCAGTCCCCATGGCATTTTTTCCTTCACTTGAGCTTCCCAATGTATTTGAGTAACAAACTGCTTATATTCTTATAGTTGGGAACCTTATAAATAAACTCTTATGACGCATAATTCTACAGTCTCTTTCTGTGTGTTCATTTTTGATTATCTGATCCTGTCATTATGTTCAGTAATACCGAGCCCTTATTTTAACTCTGCTAAGGGGAACAAACCCATTCCAGGTGGTAAATTTGCTTTTTTTTAAAGTAGTGCAGCCCCTTGAGACCAGATCAACTCTATAAGAATCCACCCAGCCAGGTAAAATCAAGCAGAAAAGGTGAACAAAAGGTCAAGACTTCAACAGAACTGTAATAAATAAAAGATATAGTACAGATTGTGTAGAAAAAGGGGGATTCCTTCCTTGAGTTTCAACGCAGGAATACAGACAACAGAGATGACAAATTGGTGTAAAAGTATCTCCACAGTATTTATTGCTTACATATTTATTTAATAACAAATGTAGTTTGAGTATGGCTTCTCGTCACATTTGAGCCCCTTCCACGTCTCTGTTTATTCTAACTCTCCCAGGAGCACATCCACATTTAAGACAATTCTAAGAGGAGAAGAAATCCCAGTTGGCCAGAAGCAGCAATCCAATCAAGTTTCCTCCAAAGCCGCTTGGCTCATTGCAGCCCAGCTCAAGCTCCCCCACACCCATCATCCTCTGCCACCTATAGCACTTTACCTTCGCATCCCCTGCCACACTGGACCAAACGTTTCCCCAGCAGCAGGGCGTCCTTTAGTTCTAATTATCTGTTGAAGTCTATGTCTGTCTTGTTTTGTTGCAGAGACAGTTATGGAGGTGCAGATGACAGACTCAATAATTCCTCTGTAGAACAGAATCGGCAGCTCTTTGGGCAGTTTGAACTTTCTTAATTGGTGCAGAAATAACATTCTTTGTTGTGCTTTTTTGATGACATTTTTTATATTAGGTGTCCATTTTAAGACTTGAGATATGATAGAACATAGAAACTGGAAGGTCTCTACTGTTGATACTGTGTTGTCTAGTATTGTAAGAGGTGGAAGTATAGGCAGGTTTCTCCTAAAATCTACTACAGTTTTGAGTGTATTTAGTTCAAGATTGTTCTGGTTGCACCACAAGGCTAGTTCTTCAACTTCCCACCTGTATGCAGATTCATCATTGTCTCGAATGAGACCAATCACTGTTATATCATCTGCAAACTTCAGTATTTTAATAGAGGGATCTTTTGAGATGCAGTCAGCCTTGGGGGACTCCTGTGCTAATTGTACAGGTATCTAATGTAATTTTGCCTAGCTTCACCTCCTGCTTCCTGTCCGTTAGGAAGCTTATGATCCATTTACAAGTGTTTTCAGATACTGCTAGCTGATTTAGTTTAGTTAGAAGAATATCTGGAATGATGATATTGAATGCTGAGCTGAAGTCTACAAAGAGGAAGCTTGCATAGGTCTCTTGTGATTCAAAGATATTGTAGGATGTAGTGCAGTCATTAACAGCATCGTCTGTCGATCTATCGGTAGACAAATTGCCAGGGATCTAACAGCGGATTTGTGATGGTTTTCCGGTGGGCCAGGATTAGCCTTTCAAAGGCTTTCATAACTACAGATATTAGAGCAACTGGTCTGAAGTCATTTAGTTTCTTCATAGGGGGTTTCTTCAGCACTGGGATGATAGTAGAACGTTTGAAGAAGGAACATAGCACATCTCTAGTGATTTATTAAAGATGCAGGTAAAAATGGTCAGCACAAGCTTTTAAGCAAGAAGGAGTTGTCTGGGCCTGGTGCTTTTTCTGGCTTTTGTCTGTGAAATAGACCTTGCACCTCATTTTCTGTAATAACCAAAGGTGATGGACCTAATGGGATGAGGTCAGTTGTAGGAGACTTGGCTGTTATAGATGTGTCTAAGATGGGGATCATGGAGATGGGCAGTAGTTTTCTCTCAAACCTACAGTAAAACACATTCAGATCATCTGCCAGTTGTTGATTTCCTTCACCATGAGAAGGAGGTTTGCCGTAATGGGTGATATTTTTAAGAGTTTTCCACATGTTTGCTGGTTCATTTGTTGAGAACCGATTCCTCAGCTTTTCAGAGTAGCTTCTTTTTGCTGCTCTGATCTCCCTTGTTAATACGTTTCTGGCCTGATTGTACAGCATTCTATTGCCTTTGCAGACGTCTTTGGTACGACGTAGCTGCTTGAAAGTTTAGCTGTGAACCAAGGTTTATTGTTACTGTATATTCGCAGGTTTCTGGTTGGCACACATAGGTCTTCACAAAAACTGACATGATGTTACAGTATCTGTAAGTTCATCCATGTCTACAGAGGTATCTTTGAAAACATTCCAGTCAGTGCAGCCAAGGCAAGCCTGTAAGTTTAGCTTTGCCTCCTCAGTCATTCTCACTAATTTAATTGTTGGTTTCATGACTTTAAGTCTTCGTCTGTAAGCAGATGCAAGGTGAATCATGCAATGATCAGAGTGTCCCACAACTGCTATTGGTAAAGACCGATAAGCATCTTTTAATGTTGTGTAAAGGTAAAGGTTCCCTTTACACATGTGTGCTAGTTGTTCCTGACTCTAGAGAGCAGTGCTCATCTCCATTTCAAAGCCGAAGAGCCAGCACTGTCTGAAGACGTCTCTGTGGTCATGTGGCTGGCATGACTAGATGCCGAAGATGCACGGAATGCTGTTACCTTCCCACCAAAGGTGATTACTATTTTTCTACTTGCATTTTTACATGCTTTCGAACTGCTAGGTTGGCAGAACCTGGGACAGGTAACGGGAGCTCACTCTGTTACACGGCACTAGGGATTCGAACCATCGAATTGCTGACCTTTCTGATCAAGAAGCTGCACAGAACAGTTACTTTCCCACAAAAGTAGTCCCTATTTTTATACTTGCATTTTATATGCTTTTGAACTGCTAGGTTGGCAGAAGCTGGGACTCAGTCTTAGCCACTAAGCCACGCTCTGTTGTATAGCAATGATCTAAAGTAGTCTTGCCCCTCGTGTGATAATTGACATGCTGAAAATATTTTGGTAGCTCTTTCCTTAAGTTACATTGGTTAAAATAACCTAAAATAATTGGAAGAGAATCTGGGTATTTAATTTCAGCCCACATAATCTGGTCAGCTAGAGTTCATAATGCATTATTTACACAAGCTTGTGGGGGAACATACACAGCAATTAAGAGAAATGAGGAAAACTCACATGGGGAATAGAATGGTTTGCAATTGATAATTAATGTCTCTAAGTCCACATCACAGAATTTCTTTAGTATAGTTATATCTTGGGACCAGTGACTGTTAATATATAAACATAAGCCTCCTCCTTTCTTTTTACCAGATGTTTTTGCTCTGTCTGCTCTTTGTAACTGAAATCCTGGGATATCCAGGCTGCTATCATCAATTGATTCATTTAGCCAGGTTTCTATGAAGGAGAGAGAGCTGCTGTGTTGTAAACATCAGACTTGCATCTGTTTAAAAGACGTATTTCATCCATCATTTTAGCGAGTGAATGTAAATTAGTCAGAAATAGTGAAGGGAGAGGAGTTTTTATCCCACTTTTCCGCTTTTACCGCTTCTTCGCCTCTGGCATCTCCTATATTTCTTTGTGTTTATCCATTGTTCAGAGGAAGTCCCTTCTTCCTGTGCTAGAAGCTTCTGCATTTGTAAAGATATGGGGGGGGCAGTGTGAAGTCACAGAAAGCTGCCCAACAAAGTTTGTTTGATGCATAGTAGTTGGTCTCTTGAGTATGAAATCCATCGTGGGAGTGGGAAGTCCTGGGAGGCTTATCTTTGCATGGTGGCATTGGCAACAGATGGAGGCAGAGGTGTGGGGATGAAGGCATGCCATCCTGATGAGCTTTGTGGGCTACAGGCAAGCAGAGTGTGGGTGGGACAGAGTGGGCAGGTGGCCATGGGACACTTCACACCTCTCGGCTTGCCTGTGGTCCACACAGCATCAGGATACCCTGTCTTCCTACAACCATGCCTCTACCTCTGTCTGCTCCCAGTGCCACCACGTGAAGACGAGCCTCCTGTGGCCAACTGCCTGATCCAGCAGACCAACTTGGCTTTCCCACAGCCTGCGCAGTGCATCCAGATCACCTGCCATCCCGACCCGCGCCTCTGTCTGCATCTGCAGCCAGTGCCTTTGTGTGAAAATGAGCAATCCAATTGAGTTGTTATTGGAAAACCTCTTAGGGAGTGAAAAGCTGGAGTATCCTTTTTCTTCATCTTCAAGGTTTTTGGCTCCAGCAAGCACCATCGCTTTGGAAAGCAATGGTATTCAATAAAATACTTTACCAAATCATAGCTTGAATATAGTTATCCACATTGCTCAGTTTCAGCATAACTATAATTAGTTGCTATAAGCGCAAGCATCTGGTTAGCCACCAGGGCAGAAATGGCTGCAGTTCAGGCACTTTCCTGAGATGCGATTTAGCATTTGTTCACTGAACAAATCTTGGGTGAAAGGCCAATTTTCTTACTTTGGCAATGAAATCTCAGGTTATGATCAAATTAGGAGGAATGTTGTACACCAATGTTTCTCAACCTTGGCGACTTTAAGTCCTGTGGACTTCAACTCTCAGAATCCCCCACCCAAATACTCTGCCACCACATGACTTCGGCCGACTTTTGAGCGGCGACAAAGAATAGCGCATGCGCAGAAGTCCTTTGCCAGGCCCGGATGTTGAACGGAGGAGAGGAGCGGCGGTCGTTGCCATATGAGACGCTCTAGTCAAGAGCAATAAAGGACGAGGGATCATAGTCTTGTGCCTCTCTAGGAAGCAATCATATCTCACCGAGTCTGTGGAAAGCCTGGCGAGCGCGGGAGATTTTGGCGGGACCGAGTTGCAGTTGCTTTTCGCCTCAGAAGCCCTGAGGGAGCGGAGACCCCGCCCTTTCCCTCCACCCCGCGGTGCGAGTGGGCGTGGGAGGATCCGCCGTGAGTTAAGGCGGCGGCCTCGGAGGGAGTTTTACACCGTCGGGGCTGCGCTGAAGCCGGAGACCGAATGGAGGCTGGGTGGTCTCTTCAGGCGGGGAGCGGCGGGGGAAGCGGCGACCCAAGCAGCCTCCCCGAGGGGCCGCGGGCGCTTTGCAGCCGCCTGCACCGACTGTGCCGGGGGTGGCTGCGGCCCGAGCGGAGCAGCAAAGCCGAGATGCTGGACCTGGTGGTGCTGGAGCAGCTGCTGGCCCTGCTGCCCCCGGAGCTGGCGGGCTGGCTGAGGGAGTGCGGGGCGGAGAACTGCGCCCAGGCGGTGGCCCTGGCCGAAGGTTGCCTCCTCGGCCCCGCAGCCGCCCCGGATCCCGGAAAGGGGTGGCAGGTGAGACAAGTATACCCTGGGACGCTGATGTATTTCGCAGCCTTTGTAAGAAATCGCAGCCATGAAGAAGTCGTCATCGGAAGATTTTCAGCAATTCCTAATGTTTTGCAACTCATTCCATCTTGAGGCAAATGCTTCAGTTTCACAGTGGTAAAAATTCTGTGGGATGCTGACATATGTAGCAAACTTTGTAGGAAATCATGGACATTGAGAGATTAGGGCAAACATCTGGTTAGGCATCATGACAGAAATGGCTGCAGTTGAGGCACCCTGCTTTTTCATTGAAAGTTATAATCTTGGAAGAAAGGCCCATTTACTTATTTCACCAAACAGATTTCAGGATAAAAGATACCTCAGGTTATCCTCAGATTAGGAGGAATGTTGCACACTATTACATTTGTTGTTTCCCATTGCTGTTTGATCTTTATGTAGATTAGAACCTATTCTGATTTGTGGTTTTGAATTGCAGAAGGCAGAATGTGTGAAGAGTGGACGGATTTGCTTCCCACATATTCCAATAGAAATGCTCTGGTTCAGCTCTTCCTTTCTATATATTCAAAATTATCTTAAAAGATTTGTAACTATAAGTGAAATCTGATTGGGAATTTTAAGTGGGAAAGAATGAAGTATTGAAATTACCTTTTATGACGATCATGTTTTCAAGGAGTACACTTTACTTCCAAAAGCATCCCTGTGTTCATTCCAAAGTCTTTGCCTGAACTGCCAGGTTGCTGTGGTCCTGCACAACAAGAGGCACAGAGAAGCCTCCATAAAATGGAAGGGGAGAATGATCCTATCCCTCAAAAAAAGTGAAGAGGAGGAAATGAAGACACACCTCCTGATTGGAATAAAAAAACAAAGAAACAATGGAGGGTTTCACAAAAGTGGCTGGCATTTATCAAAAAATAGCCACCAACAGAACAGGAGTTCCCAAGTTCTCTCACTTTGACAAGTTGGGGAAGTATAAGTAGACAGGGTAAATGTAAGGGAAGGTGGATTCACCATCTCAAAGTGGATGATAAACCAGGCTGTTCATTCAGTTGCAGGAGCCATTTGTGGGTGAGATCTCAGCAGAGTTTCAGGGAAGAGGGGATCCATCCAGTCTTTCTAAAGAGGTTGTTTTCTCAAGGATCCAAGTAGGAACAACTTGTCAGGTAAGTGTAGATTTCTTGTGAGAAGTTTAAACTTTTGTTTATGAGCTACTTCAAAAACTAAATGCTGAGTCTGTGCATTTGAACCTGGTCTCCCCATAGAATGATTCGGGTTGAATCTCACTGATTCAACCTTCAGAACTGTTCTGTGGATGCACAGGAAGGACAATTCAGAAGAGTCTTCTATTAAAAAATGTAATTGATATGTTGGAATATTTTTCAAAAGACTTTGGACAAGAAGTTTAAAAAACAAAGGCCATTAAGCGAAACAATAGCAATTGTAAAAAAAAATTTTACTAGTCGTAGGCCAACATATCTGCTTAAAAAGAGACTCATATGAAGGTTGTCTGTGTAAATACCCCTAAGTCAGCGCTACATTAGACTGTTGGTCTAATGATCTGAGATTTCCAGACGCGTTTCCAACATTTTGAAATAGCCCACATAAGAAATTCGTAGTAAGTTTATCCTGATTTCTAAATGTTATTTTGCTGAGCCAGGGAGATAAGACCAGGAGATTCCTCTCTCCAAAAGTTTCTTGGTGAGTTATTCCAGGTGTGTGTGTGTGTGTGTGATACGTGCTGGCATACTACAACTTGGATGCATCTAAGCCATGTTTTCTGCCTTTACAACAGGCTTCCCAGCCCTATGTGGACCTGTATAACCTATGCCTGTCTTATTGGAAATGTCCAACTGGTCTCTTGTAAAGTTCTGTTTTCTCTTGGAAGTAAGGGGAAAAAACCATAAGAAAGGATTGTCTGCTGGAGAAGATCTTATTTTTCTTTCTAGGACTCTGATCCTTTTGAGGATGTGGCTGTGGACTTTACAGAAGAAGAGTGGGCACTGCTGGATTCTGACCAGAAGGCTTTGTGCAGGGAAGTCATGCTGGAGCTTTTCAGGAATATGGCTGCTCTGTGTAAGGATCCTGTTTGCTCTGAGTTCCATTCATTGGGAAAGATGTTTTAAGTGGGAGGTAAACATAGAAAATACCTGCATTCAATTACTTACCTGACCCCTACCTGGCATCACCTTTCTAACCTTTCCTAATCTCAGGAAAATCGGGGTCAGAATGTTTACTGTGTAGCTAATATCCAGTGGAGGAACCATGGCCGCAAAGAGCTTCATACATGTTTCTTTGATTCGCTTCAGTGGCCGGGGCTCGCATCTCTATAGAACACAAACCAACAGTGGCACTTCATGAGTAGTTTTGTCCAAGGTTGTCACCATAGACACTCTTCTACAATACAAGACCGTGGCAGAAATGCTCACCATGGCTTTGGGAAAGTCTCTCAATACTCCATGAAAACCCCATGTTAGATTGACATACCAACAGCAAAATCTTAATCTGGTTGAGGGCTGTAAAGTGCCTTGGATACCATTACAATCACCTGGATAACAATTTGCATCCAACATATTCTAGTTTGATGCATAGCTAGTGCCAAGATGATAAGATGGGTATGTTTTTTACTTTTTATTCAGGGAGAAAACCCCTCCCCCTTTGCCATCATTGTAAATTCTAATGAGAATTTCTATTTGTTCTTTTTTCCAAGCAGGTGATGGCCTGGTGAATGAGAAAGAAAAACAGCCGAGGTTACTGACATTGCAAAGAGCAGTGTCTACAAAGGATCATTCCTTCTCTTTTACTTTATCTAAAATACTGAATAGAAAATACAAACCACATACTTTTACAAAATATGAGAGGGATTTCCGTCTAAGCAAAAAAATGAAACTATGCATGCAGTGTGGGAAGAGCTTCAGTACCAAAAGTAATCATAGCCATTGGAGGATCCACACAAGTGAGAGGCCATATAAATGTCCAGAATATGGAAAAAGCTTTTGTCAGAAAGCAGATGTTATTTGTCATAAAAAAATCCATATAGGAGAGAGACCATATAAATGCATGGAGTATGGAAAGAAGTGTATTGACAATTGTCACCTTACTTTACATCAAAGGATCCACATAGTGGAAAAATTGTATAAATGCATGGAGTGTGGAAAAAGCTTTCATTGGAACTCCGAACTTATTCGTCATAAGCAGATCCACACTGGTGAGAGACCATATAAATGCATAGAGTGTGGAAAACACTTTACTCAGAAAAGACATCTTATTGTTCATGAAAGGATCCACACCGGGGAGAGACCATACAACTGCATGGACTGTGCAAAACAGTTTACACAGAAAGGTCATCTCATATATCATAAAAGAATCCATACAGGGGAGAAACCATATAAATGCACAGTGTGTGGAAAAACCTTTGCTCAAAGAGCACAACTTAATGCTCATAAAAGGATCCACATAGGAGAGAGATTATTTAAATGCTTGGAGTGTGGAAAAAGCTTTAATTGGAGCAGAGGTCTAATTCTTCATGAAAGAACCCACACTGGGGAGAAACCATATAAATGCAGTGTGTGTGGAAAAAGTTTTGCTCAAACAGCATATCTTAATGCTCATAAAAGGATCCACACAGGGAAGAAACCATATAAATGCCTGGAATGTGGAAAGAGCTTTTTTGACAGTGGTGACCTTAATCGACATCAGATGATCCATATAGCAGACAAACCATATAAATGCATGGAGTGTGGAAAGAGCTTTATTGACAAGTGGCGCCTTACTATCCATCAAAGAATTCACACAGGGGAAAGACCGTATAAATGCATGGAGTGTGGAAAAAGCTTTTGTCGGAATGCAGAATTTATTTATCATAAGAGGATCCACACTGGGGAGAGACCATATAAATGCATGGAGTGTGGAAAAAGCTTTGCTTGGAAAGGACATCTTAATACTCATAAAAGGATCCACACAGGGGAGAGACCATATAAATGCTTAGAGTGTGGAAAGACTTTTGTTCGGAAAGGATGTCTTACTGGTCATGAAAGAATTCACACAGGAGAGAAACCATATAAATGCACAGAGTGTGGAAAGATGTTTGCTAGGTCAGGACATCTTTATTCTCATAAAAGGACCCACACAGGGGAAAGACCATATAAATGCTTGGAGTGTGGAAAAAGCTTTAACTGGAACAGAGATCTTATTCGTCATGAAAGAATCCATACTGGGGAGAGACCATACAGGTGCATGGAGTGCGGAAAGCAATTTACTCAGAAAAGTGGTCTTATTAATCATGAGAGAATCCATACAGGGGAGAAACCATATAAATGCACAGAGTGTGGAAAAGGCTTTACTCAAAGAGGACCACTTAATTCTCATAAAAGGATTCATAAAAGGGGAAGAAACCATATCAATGTGTGCAGTGTGTAGAAAACTTTAACATGACATTTACTCATGAAAGAATGCACAGGAAAATCCATAGTGCCTGGAATGTGGAAATAATTTTACTGGGAAAGAACATCTTACTCATCATTAAAGGATCTCTGCAAGGAGAAAGCCTTCTAAATGGACAAAGTGTAACTGAGTAGTAGAAACCCATACCTGACTCAATGTTAGAGGATCCACACAGGAGAAATCATGTAAATGCAGGCAGTGTGTAAATAGCTTTACTCTGGAAGGACACCATAATTCTCATAAAAGAATGTCCATAGAAGAACCCATAGAAATACATGGAAGGTGCTTCAGAGCAACTTTTTTGGTCCCAAATACTGGAATTCATTCAGAACAGCGAGGTGTTCCTTTTCCTAGTTTAACCTGCATTTTTCTTCTCCCTGTTGAAAGAGGGATGCAAAATAGGAATTAAGCCCTTCAGTTTCCTCCCTGTTGCCCATTACCATCTTACTATCTTTTCCAATTGGAGGACTAATGGCTTCCTTGACTTCTCTCTTAATTTACCTAAAGTCTCTATATCAGGTGTCAAGCCTGCTACCTAGATGCCTCATGTGCTGGCCCTGCTCCTGCTCAGTTTAGCAAAGGGGAAAGTCCTGATTCCTCATCCCTGCTCTATATGAAACAGAAATGGAATACATATATCAAATTGAGAAAACAGTTCAATCTGCAGTTGTTTTAATTTGCAAAACACATGCTCATTTTCTTTTCATTCCTTTTAAGGTTTAGCTAAAGAAATCTTGCCATTTCTCTTTGTTAGAGGAGTGAGTTCAGCCTCAGAAAGGCACCATGTTTTTGAGCAGTTACCAAAGCAATTATTTCTCACCACTTGAACCTCCCTACACATTTTGTGGAGGAAACTCATTTTATAGTCTTGGAACCTTATTAAGAAACTTACTAATAAAGGGGTCCCCCCTTTTTTTCCAGTAAGGTCAAAGAATTTGAAAGAATACAATAAATTTTCTAAAAAAAAAATGGTGACAGTTCACAAAGATTACTAGGGACCAATAGAAAATACACATTTCCATAGCAAGGGAAATTAAACAGGAATGGTTAAATTATTTTATTCAAAGTTCTTATTTGGATATCACTTCTGGAATTTGTGCTGGTGAAGAGAAAATATGAAAATTTGACCTTGGTTTTGTTGATTAGGAAGTTTTGTTATAGGAATGGCTCGTTATATATTAATGTGTAAAAGCAAGTTGAGCTTGGGATGTGTTGATCCTGTGCTGTGCTAAGAAGAATTGGAAATCAATGCCTCCTTTTTTTCTTTCATTTTCTCCTTGTATATCACACCCCACTTTCCCCCACTCCCTCCCCCCCCTTAATTTCCAATTTCCTTCTTTGTATTTTATATAATAAAAATGGTGGGAGGACTTTTATTAGTTGTAATTTCCATGCAGTCTCTTTCCATGTATTCTTTTTTCACTGTTAAGCTATTTAAATTTAGTAGCTGGAGCAATGGGGTTGTTCAATAAGCCAGAACATGCAGTTGTGGTTGGTTGGTTGGTGGATTGATTGAAGAGTGCTGGCTCCTATATGAGAAAATCTGCATGTGAGTGGTTGCTGTGGGTGTTGAGGGGGGGAGTTTTACTCCCCCTTTTTCTTCTGTGTATCCCCTGTGCTCTGCAATTTATCTGGTGATGCTCCTCTGCCTGACTATCTAGCCTGTTGTATATATTGATGTAGAATATGTTTGTTTATATAAAACTACAGTATGTCAGCATCTATGAGTTCATTTGGACAGCTGCACAATTCCCTGACATTATCTGACCCAGTTTTTATGGGTCCATATTTCATTCCACCTAGTGGGATAAACCCACTTCAGGAGGTAAATTTCCGAGGTTTTTTTTTAAGTATTGCCACCCCTTGAAATCAGATCAACTTCAAGATTCAACCCGCAAGGAAGGATCAAGCAGAAAAACTGAACAAAAAGTCAAGACTTCAACAGAACACAAATATATATAAAACAGAAACATGTATAGGTTACATTGTACTCTGTAGAAAAAGGGGTTTTTAACAGACCAGAGAGAGGATAAACAAACTGGCCTGAATGAATCCCCAGAGCATTTATTGTTTATCAATTTAAAAATAAATTTACTGGCTGGGCAGCCGCCCTCTGGCTCTTTCCTTTTCTCACATTTGCAGCGCAATCCATCAGTTCCTCCCCATTCCAGCTTTTTCCATCGGTTCCCAAGAACAGGTCCCCATTTACAGGAAGGTTTTTTTTGGGGGGGGGGGGGAGAAATAGCAAAAAGCAACAATCAAATCAGGTTTCATCAATAAAGGCGCTTTGCTCATTTTAGTCCCGCTCAATCTTCACCCACCTTAACATCTCTTAATGTTAATCTGACCCAGTAGCCGTCCGCCATCCTCTAGTCTAGTATCTCCTCTCACTCCCCGAATAAAAGCTTTACCACATCCAAAACTTAGTCGACTCTTCAGCGTTATCGTGGATGAGGGCATGCGCAGAAGACAGGCGAGGCTGTAATTGCCTTACGAGATGTTCCATCCAAAATCTATACATGAAGGGGCTTATAAAGTTTTGCCTCTCTAGGGAGCAACACTCTCTGGCCGAGCGTCTCAGAAGGCCGGCAGGGCGCGCGAAATTTTGGCGGGAGTGCTTGCAGCCTCTCTTCTCAGCCTCAGAAGGCCTGAGGGAGCGGAGCCTCTGCTTCTCCTCCGACACTGAAACCGGGAAAGCGGAGTGGGCGGGGGAGGTTCCGCCGTGACCGAAGGCGGCGGCCTCGGAGGAAGTAAGAATGAAAACATAACAGGGTTGTCTGCTGGGGAAGATTTTTGATTTCTTTATAGGACTCTGCTCCCTTTGAGGAGATGGCTGTGGACTTCACAGAGGAAGATTGGGCACTGCCGGATTCTGGCCTTGTGCAGGGAAGTCATGCTGGAGGTTTCTAGGAATATGGCTGCTCTGGGTAAGGACCCTCAATGCTCTGCGTTCCAATCATTGGGAAAGGTGTTTTCATTGGGAGGTAAATGGGGAAGTTACCTGCACTAAATTGCATAAAGTAGTGAGAACTCTACCTGACCATCACCTGTAAAACCTTTCCTAATTTCACAAAAATCAAAGTCAGAATGTTTAGTGTGTAGCTAATGTCCAGTGGAGGAGCCACTGCCGCAAAGAACCGCCATACAATTCCCCTTGATTCTGCACTGCCAGGGCCACTCTGGATGACAAACCAGCTAAGGCACTTCTTGGGCAATTTTGTCCAAGGCTGTCACCTGAGCCACTCTTCTAGAACACAACTAAGGTTTTGGCAGAAATGCTCACCATGACTTTGTGAAAGGCCTTAGATGCTCTGTGGAAATGCCTGGACAGATTGACCAATCAACAACTAAGTTTCTGTCTTGAAAAATCCTTTGGATACCATTAGAGTCTCCTGGATAAATTTTTAAAACCTAAGGGACTAGTTCGGATAAAACTCAGAAGCACATTTTCATGCAGCTGTTGACAAAAATAGGATTGCCAACATGATCACCACTGTCCAATGACAGATTTGGCACAAGAAGAAGAAGGATAACGGGAACGGGATGCAAAATATGAATGAGGTTGTTCAATTTCCTCCTTGTTGCCCATCACTATTTCTATCTTTTTTGAAGGGATGGACTGGGCTTCCTTGCTTCCTTCTTAATTTACAAAAAAAATCTATATAAAACAGAATTAACACAATTCAAATTTAGAAGACATTTCAATCTATAGAGTTATGTTAATTCCCACAAAATACTGCTCATATCCTTTCCTCTTAAGATTTAGCTAAAGAAACCATATCATTTTCCTTTGTTATCTTGACCAGGAGAAAGAGAAATGAGATCATCCCCAGAAAGATAACCTCTTTTTGAGCAGTTGCCCAGGCAATTATTCATCACTTGAGCTTCCCAACATATTTTGAGGAAGAAACTCTTTATACTCTTATTGTTTTGGGACTTCACTAATAAACTCTTATGAACCTGTAATTCTATAGTCTCCTTCCATGTATTTTTTCATTATCTGATCCTGTCATCATGGGCAGCAATACCAAATCCATATTTGAGTCCATCTATTCTAGGGGGACAAACCGACTTCAGGAAGTCAATTTCTTTCTTTTTTGGTAATGTAGCCTCTTGAAAAAAGATTAGCTCTTCAGGAATCCACCCAGCAGGAAAGCTCAAGCAGAAAAGGTGAATAAAAGACTTCAACAGAACAGAAATAAATAGAAAATAGAAAACGATGTAGGGCAGATTGTACTCTTAGAAAAAGGTGGATTCTTCACTGAGTCTATGGAGATTCTCAGTCATCCAGGTCATGGTTGTCTTAAAGATGCTTTAAGTCTGGGTGCTCCAAAAATTGTAAAGGGTCCTCTCAACTGGATCATAAGTTATTTTTCAACATCCCTCCCATCAGTCTGCAAAGACATTTTCATACCAGGGATTCTGTGGGAAGGAACTTGGAATATTCATCTGAGGAAACAAAAAGAGTTTGAGGAGACATGATAGCTGTAATCAGATGACTAAAGAGAAGCTTCAGAGAAGATGATTAAGATATATTTTCCTTGGACACAGAAAATAGGACTAGAAATAAAAGACATATGTTGACAATATAGGTAGTCCTCAACTTTCTACTATAATTGAGCCCAGAATTGTGGTTGTAAAAATGCTGGTAAAATGACAGGCGGATAAGCAAGTACTACCTGTAATTAAATTTTGTTTAACTATAAGAAAAAAACTTCCTAATGGTAAGATTTATACAACGATGGTGCAGTCTATTTATGGTTCTCCATATCTGGAGATTTTCCAAAGACTGGACAGCCATTTCTCGGGAGAGGGGTGTTTAGCTGATTTTCCAAGGTGTTGCAGAAAATTGTAGTGGCTATTCCTTGTGGTCCCTTCCAGCCCCACGGTTGTATGATTCCAAAGTGATCCCAGATCCAAGATAAATTAAGATTCAGTGGAGGATTTACTAAACAAATTACTTTGTAATGGAAGTAACCAAATTTGGTGGTTTTTCTGGAA
The DNA here is from genome assembly GCF_009769535.1 of Thamnophis elegans. Lineage (NCBI taxonomy): Eukaryota > Metazoa > Chordata > Lepidosauria > Squamata > Natricidae > Thamnophis > Thamnophis elegans. The sequence goes on along the minus strand of NC_045542.1, from coordinate 169,912,260 downwards.
GAGTTTAATAATTTTCACATGATTTAGTAAATTTCACAAAGAACAGGGTTAAGTGCTGTACAGAAAGAGCATATGATGATAGCTAGGAAAAACAAGACATATATAAAAGTCTATTAAAACAAAGGGTAAATAATGGCCATGGGTCCAAGGATCCCCTTGACAAACATACTAAAAGAAATGGAGGAATCTTGTGACTTAGACTTGCATAAGGGTTTTCCCTTGAGCATGGTTCTTGTAGAAAGAAGAGTCCCTTCTCTTTACAGGCATTCCTCGAGTTACAATCACAATAGAGCCCAAAATGTATGTTGTTAAGTGAAACATTTGTTAAGTGAATTTGCCCCCTTTTACAACTTTTCTTGCCACAGTTAAGTGAATCATTGCATTTAAGCAAGTAACATGGCTGCTAATTGAATTTGGATTCCCTATTGATTTTGCTTGTCAGAAGGTAGCAAAAGCTGATCACATGACCTTAGGACACTGCAGCCTATTGCAAAATATAGCCATCATAAAACTGCAGGGACCCATCCAAGAAGCCATCAGGCCTCAGGACTGACTCAAAAACATGGATTGCAAATTGAAATATAAAGTGCAGTTTAATCAATTCCTTTTTAAGCTGGACTTTTAACTCCCAAGAATCTTCCAAAAGAAACAGTGATTTTTCATTGATGCTCATGAAGATGCTTTTATCCATTTTTTATTAGATTTTGTCCTCTTTTTCTCCCTGATGAAAAATGTTTCCCCCCCCCCGAATGGTTTCTTTTCTCAGTCAAAACACCACACATATATTTATGTATGGACAGAATGTGCAAGTGGAAGGGATTTTGCTGCCTTCTACACATACTCATGCACATAATCTACATTATGGCTATAAATAAATAAATGTAGAAATGGTTATTTTAGTACTGATCTTTAGGAGCCAGAATAAGATAACTTCTGTTCTCTTAGAACTCCTCATGCATGGGTAGCTCTTGGATTAGATAGATGTTTGCACTACATTCTCACACATAAGCAAAAATGGCTGAAAAGATTGCATTTTTCCAAGTTAAAATATTCTACTTTCTAGGTTTTACTTTTTCTTTTTGACAAGCCAATGTTGTTTGTTATGATTGTCTTTCAAATAAAACGTTAGCCTTTAATACACGGAAGTCCACTGATAACTTCTGCTAATGAGATCTTCTATTCTTTGCAGCATCAAAACTAGTATGTATAGCATCCATGGTTTCTTTAATGGTTTTTTGATGATAAGGTTGATTTGTTTAAATTTATTGACTGCTCAATTCCAGTGGGCCTTCTCACCTCCAGAATAAAAGTGGTTACATCTAATAGGTACATCTAGTATCATTAAAGTTCTTTTTTTTTGCATAAAAAGTTTTTATTTTCCATTTTCATAGCATATAATCACATGTATACTATTACATAGTCTATATCAAGTTGTATTATTAAGTACTTACATCAATTCATCTTACCATCAACTACCAAAGAAAAGAAAAACCCAGTTATTGGCTCTTCTGTTCTCCATACACCATATTAATACCTTATCCGACACTTTCTTCCTCCTCTCTCCTCCCCCTTTCTACATCCTGTCTTCCCTCCGTCATTTTCTACTCTACTTCCCCTTCCTTTCTCCTCCTCTCTCCCCTTACCACTCCTCCTTATACACCTCATCTTCCCCCTTCACCCTCTCTCAAGTCTCATTAAAGTTCTTTAAAGTAGGAGCAATGAAAGTAGAATTTAAACGATCAGGAAGGATGCCAACAGTTGCCCAAATTTTGGCTGAAATTCCATGTAATCTAAATATTATTTTAAGGAATGTTGGTTATTTACCTACTTCACCTGAATCAATTTGTTTTTTACCACAGGTGGGAGGCAGTTGACCAATCCAGAGGAAGGCTGCTGAAAAACTAAACAATTAATTACATGCCAAAACGTCCCTGTCTTTCACAAGCGCCACAATTTCCTTGACCAGAGTGCAAGTGTAAATGTTGGTTTTTTTCTATCTTTATCAAAGGCAGGATTAGTCAAAACACACAGGAAGGAAAAATAAGGAAAAGAAAGTATATCAAAATACACTGGAAGAAGAGTAAAAAGATTAGGATTAGAGCTACAGAAAGAACCACAAAAAAAGAAATTAAAAAATCAAATGCAATTAATAAAACATAAATTATGCTTAATTGAAAAAGAAGAATTGGCACAAAAAATTAAAAGTATAAAACAAAATTTCTTTGGAAGCGCTAACAAACCAAGGAGGTGGCTGGCATCTAAATTAAAAAAGGTGAAAGAAAAGAAAGAGCTACAAAGACTGATGATGAGAAGGGTATGCTTCAGCACCAAAATGATAAAAAAGAGAATCCAGAACTATTTTGAAAATTTGTATAATCAAGAGGAGCTATCAGAAGATAAAATAAAACAATATTTGGAAGAAGCCAGGTTGCCTAACGTGCCTGAAACAGGAAGAATTATGTTAAATGGAAGATAACAACGTTTGAATTAACAGGTGATTAAGCAATAGAAAAACAATAAAATGCCAGGACCAGATGGTCTGCCAGTGGAAGTTTGCAAACAATTACAAGATACCCTAGGCCTAGGACCATCAATGCTGGAAGTATATAATGAAGTCTTGTTAGAAGCTAAGGTACCAAAATCCTGGATGGAAACAAATAATACACTTATACTAAGGAAGATGCAGATGTGTTGCAAATTAAAAATTATAGACCAATCTCACTTCTAAATGTGTACTATAAAATTTATGCGTCAATAATAGCTGAAATTAAAGAGATTTTTGAATGAATGTATACACACTGATCAAAATTAAAAGCAATATGAGAATAATTTTGAATACGTTGGAATATTATGAAGTGCATCCTGAAAAGTAAATGGTGCTGATCTTTTAGATGTGCAGAAAGCATTTGATAACGTAAATTGGCAATTTATGATATGGCAATTAAAATATATGGAATTTGGTGAAAATTTTACTAATATGATCAAGGCAATATATACCAAACGGACTGCAAAAGTGATTGTAAATGGGGACATAACACAGAATGTTAATATTAATAAAGGCACAAGACAGGGATGTCCACTCTCCCCATTACTATTCATTTTGACATTGGAAGTGTTAGAGACATTCGACAAAATATAGAACTAAAAGGGATGGAGATTAAAAAAGAAAAATATAAACTACCGGCATTTGCAAATGACCTGGTATTTATCATAGAGGAATTGCAAATAGCTGTACCTGAATTAATGAAGAAAATAGATGGCTATGGGGAAGTTGCAGGATTGGAAGTAAACAAAGAAAACTAAAATTTTAGTCAAAAAATTTACAAATAAACAGAAAAAAGAGTTAATATAGAAGATAGTCATTCAGATAATGAAGAAAGTAAAATATCGGCATTGATCTATCAGCAAGTTGTGTAACTATAAAAGAAGATAATTACGTTAAATTGATACAGCAAATTAAACTTGACTTGGAAAAGTCACTACTAGGAAGAATAGCTGCCATTAAAATGAATACCGAGATTATTATACCTGTTCCAAACAATTCCAATAAAGCTGGAGAAGAAATATTTCGAGGAATTAAACAGATTACTAATAAAATGTATTTGGCAAGGTAAAAAATCAAGAATAAATTTGAAACTTAGAAAAATCTAAGAATAGAGGAGATTTGGGGCTGCCAGTTTGGGAGTTATATTACCAGGCTTCTGCACTTAAGTGGCTAAAAGAATGGATAACCTTGAGACATAGACAATTATTAACTCTGGAGGGTCTCGATTTGCAACTGAGGTAGCATGCCTTTCAATGGTATGGGAAAAACAAAATAGTTATTTCCAACGACATTACATTACAAATACTCTATTTTCAGTATGGGAAAAAATTAAGGAAAAACACTTTGAAAATACCAGTCTGGTTCTCTATGATGGAAGCATTGATATATTCAGATGTGATTGATATGGAAAAAAACATAAAAGTTATAAAGATATTTTGAATAAGAAAGGGGAATTGAAAAATAAACAACTGAATACTCTAGAGATAAATTTAGCATAGTGGCCACAGCAGTGGTGGGTCTCTATTTTTTTACTACCGGTTTGCTCCTGTGCACGCGTGCTCTCTCTCTCTTGCACAATGCTTCTGCGCATGCACAGAAGCATCCAGGCAGGTGGGTGGAGCCTCCTGTGGCCGCCGCTGCCGGTTCCACTAAATCAGGCCGAACTGGGAGCAAACCACCTCTGGGCCACAGGTACAAATACAATCAAGATATGAAAAAGATGTTAAATTATATGGTTTTTATAAAGGACTAACAGAATTGGATCAGATTCTAACCGGAACTAATGGGTATAACAAGAGGAAAACATATTTGATTTGACGTGTATTGATTGCAGCCAAAATTGTATTTGAACAACAATGGAAAAGTGAAGAGACCCCTACAGATGAAAATGTGATTTAAAAAATATTACAATGTGCGGAAATGGATAGATTAACACTTACAATTAAGGAAAAGTAAGAAATTGAATATTTTTTGACTTGGGACTTATTTTATCAATAGTTAGCTGACAGAAACAGAAGTTAGAAACATGGAACTATAAAAAAAGGAACTGAAAAAGGGGAGGCTTGTTAAAGTGGATAAGCAAATATCAGTATTATTATGATCATTATGACAGAACGAATATCAATGCAATGAATATTGTCATTTTTTTGTCATATTTTTTTTGTCATTTTATTGACATTTATAGGCCGCCCTTTTCCCTAAGGGGACTCAGGGCGGCTTACATTTCATAGGAGGGGAGTGTAAGACAGGACACAAAAAAAATGTGAATAAAGTAAAATAATCAGTAAAACACAACATTCATTCAACATTCGGGTGGGGCGAGATTAAGATCTTATCCCCAGGCCTGACGGGATAGCCAGATCTTAAGGGCTGTGCGGAAGGTCTGGACGGTGGTGAGGGTGCGAATCTCCACGGGGAGATCGTTCCAAAGCGTCGGAGCTGCAACCGAGAAGGCTCTCCTCCGCGTAGTCGCCAGTCGGCACTGACTGGCAGATGGAATTCGGAGGAGGCCTACTCTATGCGATCTGATGGGACGAAGGGAGGTAATTGGCAGAAGGCGGTCTCTCAAATAGTCAGATCCACTACCATGAAGGGCTTTGTGAATGGTGAGTAGCACCTTGAAGCGCACCCGGAGATCAACAGGTAGCCAGCACAGCTCACGTGGTGGTAAACACTTTGATGATTATTTCTTAAAACTATTTGTACCCAGACAACACACTGTTTAACCCAAAATGGAATTTTTATATATTGTGAAACAAAAAACTATGCCAAAAAAAAAGGAAGGATGCCAACTTTTGGTTGAAAGTCCATGTAATCTAAATATTACTTTAATGAATGTTGGTTATTTACCTACTCCCCCTGAATCAATTTGTTCTTTGGCCAAATGTGGGAGGCAAAAGAACAAATCCAGAGGAAGGCTGATGAAATAACCAAACAATTACATGCCAAAACCTCCCTGTCTTTCAGAAGAGCACAGTTTCCGTGGGCAGAGTGCAAAGCCAAGGGTAAATCTGTTGGTTTTCCCCCACTAACTGGCAGCCTTCCCTGGTTGTGTTGGCAGGATGATCACCTCTTTGACTGCAAGTCAATGTTAATCCTCTCCCCTCCAATGACCCGAAGATGAACATTGATATTATCACTGAAACTTGATGAGATGGAGCCCATTACTAGAAGGATATGATTTGTTCAGAAGAAACAGATCTGTCATAGGAAAATTTCAACAGGAAACAAAGGCAACAACACAAGCAATAATTCTTACTTTAAAATCAGAGGTTTATTGTTTCTAATACTTTGGAACATTAGAAATCAATCGATGTAAAAGATATAATAGCAGTAATACACTGCATCAACAAATAATAGCAGTTGGCCAATGAGAAATAGCAAAGCCTACAAGGACTGCTATAAATCAAAGAGCCCCGAGCCAATCTTGAACCCTGTCTTTTATGCTGTTCTTCTAACCATATACATCCTTCACAACTTTACTGTCACTTTTTGTGGACACCTGTGAACATTACTTCAATTCCTCATTTCCAACAGTTTCATTCTTCCTGTTTCCATACAAGTGCATATTTTGCAAAAAAAAAAAAAACATATTTCACAGTTAGCAACGGTTCAGCAGGATTACAAATATTTCTGGTAAATTTTGAAATCATCCTAGCTGAAAACTTTGCTTCATATCTCCTTCTTCTGGGGCCGTCTATTATCCATAGGACTTATTGAATCCAATGGATCAATAGCCTATATTTCTTGATTCTCATGGATTCAACAAAAGAGTAGCAATAGTTCTATGTATGCATAGTATGTAAAGATGTGTGTATGTAAGAAATTACTACAGGTAGTCTTCGACTTACAACAGTTCATTTAGTGACTGTTCAAAGTTACAATGGCACTGAAAAAAGTGACTTATGGCAATTTTTCACAGCTATGACCTTTGTAGCATCCCCATGATCATGTGATCAAAAATTTAGATGCTTGGCAACTCGTTCATACTTATAACCGTTGCTGTGTCCCAAGGTCATGTGATCACCTGTTGCAACCTTATGACATGCAAAATTAATAGGGAAGCCAGATTCACTTAGCAACCATGTTACTACTTTATCAACTGCAGTGATTCACTTAACAACTGTGGCAAAAATGTTGTAAAAAGGGGAAAAACTCATTTAAGAAAAGCCTCACAACAACAGAAATTTTGGGCTCAGTTGTGGTAAGTTGAGGACTACATGTATAGCTGCACAGAAATTATGCATGCATGCATGTATGTATCAGGGATGGGTCCTGGCAGTTGCTGTTGCTGGTTCACTCATGGCTATGCATGGGGTTTGTGTGCCCGTGCTTGATGTGCGCTTCGCGTGTAGGCACAGTGCAATAAAAATTGGTCTGTGGATGCGTAGAAGCAAAAAAACAAGATGGCAGCACCTATGGCGCCACCCAGAGAACAGGTTTGTGGGTATGGCAGGTCTGGGTTGCTGCCGATTCCAGCAACCTGGGGCCGCCAAACCATTACCGGGTTGGCCGAACCAATCTGAACCAGTAGGAACCTACCTTAGCCTATATATATATATATGCAAAGAATAACTACAGCTACATACAAATACATGATGTCAGGGATGAAAGCCTTCTTCAGAGTATTTGGGTGAATATTGAGAGGAAAAGAAAGATCATTGCTATAAGTGCATATTACAGACCACTCAACCAAGCAGAGGCAATAGATGAATTTTTTGCTAATCAGCTAGCTGAGATGTGCAAGAAACACCAGTGCAGTAATAGGGGACTTTAGCTGCCCTGACATCAACTGGGAAGCAAAGTCTGCCATGAGTGGGAGATTGAATAGATTCCTGACCTGCCTGGCTGACAACTTTTATCATCCAAAAAGAAGACGAGGGAACTAGAGATCAGCTCTATTGGATTAATTCTTATTAACCGAGATGAAATGATAGAGGGGGTTGAAGAGGCAGGAACTTTAGGAGAGAATGACCAAGTTGTACTGGAATTCATCATAATGATGTAGGTACCTGAACAAAGTCAGACTAGTGTTTTAGACTTAAGACAGCTACTTCAACAAACTAAGAAAGAAATTTGGAAGGAATCCATGGATGGAAATCCTAAAAGGAAAAACAAGTTAGGATGCTTGGGAAACTGAAGACCAAGATAAAGGTCTTTTTAAAAAAAAATCACAGAAAGATAAACAAGAGACCCAGGACAAGACCAGCATGGCTGCACAAAGAGCTTTCTGACAAATTGAGAAACAAAAAGGACAAGTATGAAAAAGGGAAAGAAGGGCATATAAACTCAGATAAAATACCAGCAAATATCCGAAATCTGCAAGGATGGAGTCAGAAATGCTAAAGATTCAGAATGAACTAAGACTTGCAAAAACAAATGCCTAAAATAAGTTTTGTTTAGTCTTTAAGGCATAAGAAGAAAATCAGCAAAATGACAGATTCACTAATGGGAGAAGGTGGCAAGATGGTGATGTGCAGCAGGAAGAAAGCGGAACTTCTTAATTCCTTCTTTGTCTTTACATGAAAGGGGGTGGGGGAATAGTCCAGTCTAACAAAAGCAGCACTGTGGGAGGCAGAACAGGAATGCAAGTCAAAATAGGCAAAGAATTTGGGAAACTTTCATATCCCCAGCTTCACAGCCTCTTTTCACTTAGCCATTACGTAAGTTACAAAGTCTGTCTGTCTGTCTCTCCCGCCTTCCCTCCCTCTCTCTCACACACAGAGAGATATACAAATCATGTTTGTGAGCACACTGGCCCACATTAAAAATGAAATTCTGGGGCCTGCTCTCCAAAGAAAGTATATATTTTCTCATACATATACATAACACACATATATACATGATACACACACACACACACAAGAGGTTGCACAACCATTTATCTGAGCAGAGGTTGGACTAAAAGACCTTCAAGGTCCTTCCCAAATCTACTATTCTATTCTACTAAATGAACTCTTATGAGTCGAAGATGACCTAAATTTTACTGCACCAAAAAAGTTGGAAGTCTGCTTTCTTTCTTTCTTTTTGCTCGTTTATCTCCCTTTTTTCCCTCACTTTCCCACTTTTACCTCTCCCGTTTTACTATAGACTTTATTTCTGAGTCTTATATTGAGTCAAAGCTTAATAAAGCTCACAAAAGCATTGGCTGAAATGATAGTTATACCGTATTAGGAAAGCTTGTATGTCTACTTTTGTAATGGTATGTATGAGAAAACCGAGCGATGCATGTCACTATGACAGTGGTGGCGAACCTATGGCACAGGTGCTAAAGGTGGCACTCAGAGCCCTCTCTGTGGGTACGTGTAGTGTTGCCCCAGCTCAGCTCCACCACGTTTCTCCATGGCGTTTCTCGCCGTTGTTTGCAGGGAAACAGAAGCTCATGAAAGAAAAAGATCTCACCTCTTGCAGAGCTGCTGGTGTTGGGATGCCCTGCCTCCCCCCAGCCAGCTGGTCTTTGGGGTGCTGCTGTGCGTGTGAGCGTGCGCGTGCGAGAGAGAGAGAGAAAGAGAGAGAGAGAGTTTGTGCACTGCCTCCCACCGGCCAGCTGGTCTTTGGGGTGCTGCTGCGCATGTGAGCGCCAGAGAGAGAAAGAGAGAGAGAGAGAGAGAGAGAGACTTGCAGTTTGGGCACTCAGTCTCTAAAAGGTTCACCATCACCGCACTATGACATTCAGGTTGTTCAGTTTTGGGGTTTGAAGGTATAAAAAAAACCCAGCTGTAAACCACTAGGTTACACAAGTTTCGAAGGAAACCTCCCCGGATCCTTGTTCTGTGCAGAATAAAGTTGGGTTGTTTCAGTCTCCACCCCCATGTGCTCTTTTGGCCTTGAACATTGGCAAGGACCCACTGCTGGGCTGGGACATTAAAACTGTCCCCGTTCCTGGGTTTTACCTGTTCTTCCACACGGACTGTTTGCAGAGAGGCAGTCAGAGCTGAAGAGGGAACAGCTGAGACTTTTCAGCTCAGCTTTGCAGGCAGCCTCTCTCTCTTCAATATCATGGGGGAAAGCTGGCAACATGGAAAAAACATCTTCCTTCTCCTTCTCCTGTCTGTCCTTCTCAGGACCACTGAAGCTGCTCCTGAGCCCAAACTGTAAGTTGATTTTTTCTGTCTTCTTTGGCTGGGAAAGATTTAGGCTTCAAACTCCGCTCTGTTTTATTTTTAAAGTAAGCATCTCTCAGTACAGGATATTTCCAAAGGGAAACTTAAGGAGGAGCAATGCCCCAGAGATATTTGGCGGTGGGTGGGAGGAAGGGGAGAGGTAGGATTTTAAAAAAAAATCTGTAAGATTTATGGAGCTTCTCAGTCATCCAGGTCATGGTTGTCCCAAAGGTGATTTTTCAAGAGGCAACTGAACATTCTGTTTTTTCTTTGAAGACATTTTGCTTCTTACCCAAGAAGCTTCTTCAGCTTTGCCTCTTGAAAAAGCACCTTTGGGACATCTGTAAGATTAGTTTCCATTTTGGCTTTGGACCCTGAGGTGGCATTAGGAGGTGGAGGGATAGCCACCTTATGTATTGAACTGAGAAGGGCCCCCATAGAATGCAGTGTGACTTTGAAGCGTAATGCACAGGACATACTCTTTGAGGGAGATGGGTTTTTTTCCCCGAAATGTGAAAAATAGATAACTAAACATAACATAAAATAATGTTAGACAAGACGACAGTCCTTTCCTGAAAATGGAAGGATCATTTCTGCAAGACATGTTTAATGCTTATTTTAAAGATAGTACCATGTTTCTCTGAAAATATGACCCACCCCAATAATAAGCCCAACCCTTGGGGCAGCACAAACATCACTTTTGCCTTTCTCTTTCTGGGCTCAGCACTTCTGCTTGTTGGGCCGCTTCTCTGAAGCTGGTAGTTCCATGGCCAGCTACTTTGCTTATTTCCCGCTTTTGGGGCGGCTCGTGGGGAGGCTTGCGTGGCAGCACGGGCATCGGGGAGGCAGGCAATCCAGATGCTCCACGCTGGTGCTTGTTTGGGCCAGCTGCAGGCAAGCCAACATATAGCGGAATGAAGGGGTCAGTGCATTGGGATTGCTTTTGTCTCCCCCATGCCTCTGCTTCAGCTGTGCTATCTGGGGATACGCTGAAGTCTTGGAGTGGAGCTGTTTGTTAGGGTTCCAAATAACATCCAAAATTAAATCAGAGTCCAAGGCAAAGTATTGCTCAAAGTTCCAATTTATTAAAAGAGCCATGTGGGCACATCTGATAAAACCTGAGTCTAAAAGCTTCCCGGTTTTTCACACCCAGTTGAAAGTTCTAGATCTTGCCCCACTCCCCCAAGCCCATCACATGTTCCAATCTTCCACTGCCATGCTGGAAGTTCCACCCACCCAGTTCCGGTCAGGTGCAGATGACCTTGGCTTTCTAGAAAGGAATTTTGTTTTGGCTACATAGCATCTAACTCAGTGGTGGGTTCCAGATCCTGTCGCAATCAGTATGCTGTGATGGGGCTGGGCATCCTCGTCGGGCATGCGCACTGCACGCACATGCGCACGCTACCACCCTGCGACACCCCAGCTGCTCGGCAGAGGTCGTGCAGGTGCCATACATTGTGCATGCATGTGCTACTGGCCCATTTGCCTCAAAAAGCTGTAAGGAACATGAGCAGATGGGTGGGCCAAACGGCTGTGTCAGTGTGTCCAAACTTGCGGTGCTGCTGCTACTCATGCACACAATGGAACAGCAATCCTTGCAGAGTCCTGCTTGAAGAGGCTGTGGTTTGGATGTTGAGACTCTAGAAAAAGTGCAGAGAAGAGCAAGAAAGATGATTAGGGGACTGGAAGCTATGGCTAGTCTAATGAACAGAAGAACCAGGAGTGACATGATAGCAGTGTTCCAATATTTGAGGGGCTGCCAAAGAAAGGAGGGGGTCAAGCTATTTTCCAAGGCATCTGAAGGAATAATGGATGAAAACTGATCAAGGAGAAATTCAACCTAGAAATAATGAGAAGCCTTCTGAGACTTAGAACAATTAACCAGTGGAACAGCTTGCCTTCGGAAGATGTGGGAGTTTCATCCCTGGAGGCCTTTTAACCTGTCAGAAATGGTATCGGGTCTCCTGCTTGAGCTGGGGGTTGGCCTAGATGACCTACAAGGTCCCGTCCAACTCTGTTATTCTGTAATTCCCCAGTGAGTATGCTGGTTGGGGAATTCTGGGAGCTGAAATCCAGACACCTTAAAGTTGCCAAGGTTGCTATACAGAAATGTGTCGCTGAAGATTCAGTCTCCCTGGCCAAAGGTGTCAAACCATTGAATCATAGCAACTGGTCCAATCTTTATTAATCTGAGATGTTTAGTTGCTCATCAATCAGAGCAAAATTAGTTAGCCCGAGAGGCGTTGGAAGGTACCAACTCTTGCTACACCAACTCCAGGGGTTTCTCCCCAGATTGCAACCCGTTTTGGGGAAGCTAGTGTGGCAAAAGTTGGTACCTTCCAACGACTCTTTGACTCTTCCTGACTAATTTGCTCTGACTGATGAAGTTGCTTGTATGAGCCACGAAACGCTTCCGATTAACAAAGATTGGACCAGTTGCCACGATTCAACCTTTTGACACACATCTATCTCCACCAACACAGGCCCAAATCTTAGGAAACCCGCTTGCATTTGCTCAGCATATTTCCTAATCAGAGCCCCTGCCCCTCTTTCCAAGGCAATATGTGGCGCTGGTACCCAGCACAATCCACATGGAGACCCCTGAGCACTTCTGCATCCAGATAAAAAATGAGAAGGGAACAGTCAACTTGACTCTCGTGCTGGAACCCGCGATCAAGGATTTGATCCTGAAGCAAATGACGATAAAAGAGTCAGAGGAAGATGAAGATTTTCTTCAATGTGATACTTTCCAGGTAAGTCTCTCTGTCTCCCTCCCTCTCTCCTCTCCCTCTCTCTCTTCCTCCCTCACCCTTTTATGTTGTTTCATTCAACGTAATGCAAACACAAAGCAATAGAACATCATGATAACAATACCTCTCAAACCATTTGATTTTGTCTCTTTTTCATCCTGCAGGTTCCCAGGGAGAGCAATATTTCTGTTCCATCGGAAGTTCTTCTCGAGTTCCGTGGAAATGACTTGACTCACAGTTTCCAGATCCGCAAAAAAGTGCGGATTGAGAAACCAAAGAATCTGCTTTTCATCCAGATGGACAAACCCTTCTACAGAACGGGACAACAAGGTAAAGGGCGACTCGAGTGTGAAACCTACTCCTGAAATTCTTGCTTTTCTAACCTTTTCAAAACTTGATCGTTACAATTTTTACAGGTTTTGCTTTACAAATTTTAGAATTTCCATTGCTAAACCAGGCGATTGTTAAGCGAGTCACGCCTGACTACAATCTTTGTTCCCCCGGTTGTTAAACGAATGACTGCATTTGTGAAGTGAATGGTGCCATTGTGAAGTGAGCCTGAATTCCGCTCTTGATCCTGTTGTTGGAAGCCAGCTGGGAAGGCTGCAAATTGTTGATTGCATGATTCCTGGATGCTTGTAACTATTGTAAATGCATGCTTGTTGCCACGTGTCCAAAGATGAACACGTGAAGATGGTCAGAACTGTGAGATAAGTGTAAGCCATTTTTTTCACTGCCATTGTAATTTTGAACTGTCACTAAATTAATGGTGGTTAAGATGAAGATTCATTCCCTGTTTCTCCTCTCACCTCTGTGTGACCATAAGCTGAAGCTGGATTTTTTTAAAAATTATTAATTATTGTAAACTTTATTAGCTGCCAATCTTACCACATCATAACTCTGGTCGGCTTGCAATATTAAAACTGTATAAAACTTTAATGATATAAATATAATATGATAAAAAATTGACCTAGCTAAAGAGATGAGAAGGGAAGGGAGTGGGGATCTGTTGTTAATCTGTCAACTGTCCCCAGCATGAAATCCCTCTGTGGGAGCCTCAATGTGAGCTGATTTCTCCAAAGCTGGTGGGGAAAAATAATTATGTATCAATGCATTAAGTACAGAAGTACCATATTCAATGCAGCCCACCTATTGCCACAAAAAGTAGGGGAAAATGAGGGTGAAGGTTCATTCTCCCAGCTTGTGGGTTGGTTTCTAAACATATCATTACCGGGCTAGGTAATATCTCCAGCTGAGTTTAGGGGATGTCAGTGTTCTTGCGTTTACATCACAAGACCCTCACTTGACACCCCCACAGCTGAAGCCCTTAGAGGCAGAAGAACATTGACATGGACATCCCCCAAACTTGGCTGAAGATGTTACCTAACCTGGTAACGAAACATTCGGAAACCAACCCACAAGCTCAGGAAACGAATCTATACTCAAACTACAGATCTGCACCACAGAAAATGTTGGAAAATGACTGTGGGCATTTTCAGTTTAGTTCACACCCACCCCATCTTCTCCATGTCAGACCCTATGCCCAGATCAGAGCAAGCACGTTCACCCTGCTCAGTTACCCACAACATGGGGATAACAAATGGAAATGACGACTATCTAATAATTTGGTTTCGAAGGGCACCGTATCATTTAACACTTAGCCTACTGGCTGGATCTGGCCCACGGGCTGCTTAGATCTGGCTCTGGGACTGCCCTGGAAACAGTGAAGGACTGCCCTGCTGTGCCTCTGACAGCGAAAATGGAGCTTGGGACAATAACCTTTAACATCATGAAACATACTTTAGGAATGACTCATATTGCTTTGAGTGGCTTTGGAAGGTGCTCTGCCTTTTGATGTATAGCAAGAGAAATGGAAATAAGGTTCATTCTTATACATGGTCCACGTGTCCCCAATTTTGCCTGTGACATCTTCCAATTTGGCCAGTCAACTATTTTTCAGCTTTGCTGATGTTTCATAAGTAAACATCAAAGGACATTTTTGCTAGGTGGATTGAGTGTGGAAGAGTGTGTTTGCTTCCTCTGATCTTAGTGCATGCAAACTATAGGTAGTTCTGGTTTACAACAGTCCATTTAGTCACTGTTCAAAATTACAACAGCAGTGAAAAAAGTGATTTATGACCATTTTTCACAGTTACAATCTTAATCCTATAATCCCATAATCAAAATTTAGATGCTTGATAACTGACTCATATTTATGATGGTTGCAGTATCCCAAAGTGGGGAATGAGTCAGATTCACTTAACAACCAGGTTACTAACTAATCAACTGCAGTGGTTCACTTAACATCTGAGGAAAGAAAGGTTGTAAAATGGGGCAAATGCCACAACAAATGTCTCACTGAACAACATAAATTTTGGGCTCAATTGTGGTCGTAAACTGAATACTACCTGTATGTAACTTGGAGATGACAAGTAATTAGGCATAGGTTTCAGACACTTCGGACTGGTTCAGTGAACTGGATGCTAATTTTACATCTGGTTTGCCAAATCAGTAGTTGCAAGGTTTGGCTGGCCCCTCCCACCCCGGCCCCCCAGGAGTCTTCATGTGGCCTGTTTTGGATGTGGGGTAAGTACAGGGCCAGCATGGAGGCTCTGGGAGGGTGAAAAATGGGCCTCCAGGAAGTTCTGAAAGTCTAGAAACGGGTCCGTTTCCAACCTCCAGTGGGCCTCCGGAGCCCAGGGGAGACTGTTTGTTCCCTCACAGAGGCTTGAAGAAAGCCTCCGGAGCCTGGGGAGGCCGAAAACGCCCCCTTCCCACTGTGGTGCAGTAGGCCAAGTGGCCATATCCCCATGGCCACTTCCAACCAGCAACCGGGCAGAGAATCAGTTGCTAAAATTTTTCAATCCCACCCCTGCCTGTAATCAGTTTCCAACACCATCTACCAAGTGGAATAGAGCCAGGATAGGCATAATCACATGACTTCTTCAATGTCAGGAATCCTTATTGTTCTTCTCTGGTTGGCTGGACCCTGCATTTCATCAAGGAAAACAGACAAACCGCAGTGTCTCCAGATGAGGGCAATCAAGGGGAAGGAGAAAAAAAAAAGATCTATGAGAAATGATTGGAGATAGTGGATACGCTCTTCCCCTTGGAGCAGAGAAGACTAAGTGGAGGTTGGACAGCAATCTTCATGTATCTCTTAGCTGCTCAATTTTGGGGGTCTTTCTAGGAGACATGAAACAATGGTCTAAATGTCAGAAAGATACATTATGGTTGGACATCAGATAAATAAAATGTCTTAATGGAGCTGGATGGGCTTGACTACCCAGGAGGAAGGATTGATGGAAGGATTTAAACAAAAGCTGGATGGCCACCTACTAGAAATGCTGCAACAGTCTATTACTGCCCTGGGCAGCGGTCAGATTAATGTTTTTCAATTGTAGCAACATGAAGATGTTTAGACTTCACTTCCCAGAATTCAACAGCCAGCACTGGTCAGGGAATTCTGGGAGCGGAAGTCCACACGTCTTCAAATACTCAAGTATGAGAAAATATTGGACTACAGTATCCTGTTTGCCTGAAAATAAGACCTCCGTGGATAATAAGCCCAATTGGGCTTTTGAATGCATGCGCTAAAATAAGCCCTCCCCTGAAAATATTGCAACATAGCAGCAGCCATGAGGTGACCATGCTCGCCACCTCCTGCACCTCAAAAATAGTAAGATCTCCCTGAAATGAGACCAAGCACTTATTTCGAGTGGGGGGAGAGAGGTCAAAAGAAAATAAGACTCTGTCTTCTTTTTGGGTAAACACAGTAAATGATCTCCAAGATTCCTTCTATATTTTAATGTTTCTGTATTCAGTGGCTATTTTCCCCACCTATTCTCCCTCTGTCTTTTGCAGTTCAGTTTCGCATCGTTTCTATGGATAAAAAGTTCCATCCCATGAAGAAGAAGGTAAATTTTGGGGGTTACTCAGACAGACAGAGATGATGGCATCTCCGTGAGAAAACGTTCAATTCATGCTCTCCCCGGGGTCAATTCCCCTCCAGGGGAATTCTATGGACCCCTCCCCCTTCACATAGAACATTGAGCCCAGCCCATGTGTGGAGCAGTGGTGGGTTTCAATTTATTTTACTACTGGTTTGCTTGTGCATGCACACGCTTGTGCAACACTTTTGCACATGTGCAGAAGCATCCAGGTGGGTGGGCGGGGCCTCCCGCTGCCACCTTTGCAACTACCGGTTCACCCGATCCAGGGCGAACCAATAGAAACCCACCTCTGGTGTGGAGATACCCCTGTGTGAAAACTAGTGAAGACTCATGGAGTAATTGAAGGCTTTGGATTAGTGCTGACCTTAAATCTACCCTTAGTCATGAAAACTGGCCGGGTGACCTTGTGGCTAGGCACTGTCAACCAACCAACCTCACAGGGTGGTTGTTATGGGTGTGTGTGGTGGGAATTCTAAGAGCAGTCGCTTGAGGTAAGACAAAATACAAATAAATACATATCAAAACCATAATGCAACATAAAAGAATCTCCCATGCCCCTTTTTCTACTTACTTTTCTTCTCTATCCTCATTTTCATTCCTTGGTGTCTGATTTCCCTGTGCTTTTTTTTTGTCTCCACAGTTTCCAGTTGTGTACATCCAGGTATGTGCTGAAAGGCCATAGCAGTGCCAGCTCCATGGCTGATTGGACCTCATTAATCTTCGGATGGAAGGCCACCAGGAAATCTGAGGGCTACAGGCTCTTGGGAAATCAAAATGACCAACCATTTCCAGATGGTTGCCCAGAAAATGATACAAGCAGATATCTTGGTGGCGAGGGAGATAGATGTTTAAAGTAGCTAATATCGAGGTCCATTTCACTTTGTTAAGAACGGGGCTATTTCACACAGTCCCACAAAGTAGCAAACTGTCTGGAAACGTGGGATATTTTGTCTTTGAGAGGTTTGTTCCCATCTTCTTTACTAGGAATTGGGCTGAATGAGAGCCCTCTCCTTGCATTTGATCACAGAAACAATAGCATTGATCAAGGAAATCAACTAAAGACATGACTCAACTCAAAAGTAGTTCATAGCTTTAGTGCTACCATTTCTGAGCTGCAATTTCTCAAGGTGTCCACCAGATGGCAGCAGAATGGTGAACTACTCGGTGAACACATTCCTTCCATCTAGTGGTCCTCTGGAGTAATGCAGTGCTGATTTCATTTCATTTCATTTCATTTTATTAAGCATTTATAGGCCGCCCTTTTCCCTGAGGGGACTCAGGGCGGCTTACAATAATAGGGGGGGGGGGAGTGCAGGACAAAACACAAAAAGAAAATGTGAGTGAAAATAATTAGCAATAAAAACCCAACATTCATTCAACATTCGGGAGGGGCGAGAGTAAAGTCTTATCCCCAGGCCTGACGGGATAGCCAGATCTTGAGGGCTGTGCGGAAGGCCTGGATGGTGGTGAGGGTGCGGATCTCCACGGGGAGATTGTTCCATAGCGTTGGAGCTGCAACTGAGAAGGCTCTCCTCCGCGTAGTGGCCAGTCGGCACTGACTGGCGGATGGGATTCGGAGGAGGCCTACTCTATGCGATCTGATGGGACGGAGGGAGGTAATCGGCAGAAGGCGGTCTCTCAAATAGCCAGATCCACTACCATGGAGCGCTTTATGAATGGTAAGTAGGACCTTGAAGTGCACCCGGAGACCAACAGGTAGCCAGCGCAGCTCACGGAGGATCGGTGTTATGTGGGCGAACCGTGGTGCGCCCACAATCACTCGCGCGGCTGCATTTTGGACTAGCTGAAGTCGCCGGATGCTCTTCAAGGGCAGCCCCATGTAGAGCACATTGCAGTATTCCAGCCTAGAGATCACAAGGGCTCGAGTGACCGTTGTGAGGGCCTCCCGGTTCAGGTAGGGCCGCAACTGGCGCACCAGGCGAACCTGGGCAAATGCCCCCCTGGTCACAGCTGACAAGTGATGGTCGAAACTCAGCTGTGGATCCAGGAGGACTCCCAAGTTGCGGACCCTGTCTGAGGGGTATAAATTTTGACCCCCCCCCAGCCTGAGTGATGGAACGTCGGCCAAATTGTTGGGATCTGGCAACCAGCTAAGAGGCTTGTTTTGTTTAGCTCCTTTCTTCCTTAAATTAGTTTCTCTAAAGTTGTTAAAGTGTTCAAAGAACTATGTCCCAGCCTCCCTCAGCTTGTACAATCTGAGCTCAAACATCCCTTTGTCTAATGGCAGAGCCTTCCTGCTAATAGCAATAGCACATATACTGCTTCACAGTGCTTCACTTCCTCTCTAAGCGGTTACAGAGTCAGCATATTGCCCTCAACAATCTGGGTCCTCATTTTACTGACTTCGGAAGGATGGAAGGCTGAGTCAACTTGAGCCTGGTGAGGTTCGAACTGCCAAATTGCGGGCAGCTGGCAGTAAGCAGAAGTAACCTGCAGTACTGCACTCTAACCACTGCACCACCACGGCTCTAAGACCTACAGCCAACATCTCCAACTTGGGAAGTTCAGAAAAGGTACAACTCCCCGAATTTCCAGCCAGCACAGCAATTGTCCTTGCTGGGTTCCAATATTGAGAGTTTAATCCCAAACATATGTGGCCTTCTAGAAGTCTGTCATATCCAGATACACTACTCAAAGTGCTCAGAGAATGGGATTGTAGGACTACATTTTCTGGATTATGAACCGCTGATTCTAGAACAATTCTGGGATATGGACAAACTTTGGAACTTGTTATCTTGTTCTTTCCAGGATCCCAAAAACAACCAGGTGTTCCAATGGAGAGATGTGGAGATTCCGTTGGGCATAATCCAGCTTTCCTATTCTCTGTCTTCCGATTCCCTCTTGGGCACCTACAAAGTGGTGGTAGAGGAAGACTCCACGAAAGTTGCAGAACACAGCTTTGATGTGGACGAATATGGTAAGAAGGGGAGATCCAGTTTGTCCTTCTTTTCTTCCTTCTCCCTCCTTCCTTCCTTTCCTCCCTCCCTCCTTCCTTTCTTCCCCCTTTCTTTCCTCCCTCCCTCCATCTTTTCCTCTTCCATCCATCCATCCTTCCTTCCTTCCTTTCTTTTGGACAGTCCAGATTATTCTGTCTTGTTGAATTAAGGTTTATTTGTCCCAACAAAGTTGTAGAAGCTTAATCTGCATACTGAAGTTTGAAGATTTAAATGCCTCTTCATGTTGATTTAAAAAAACATTACTCCTTTAACATTTATATTTAGGATTATTTTTAAGGATGGAAAAAGCAAAATGGAAATGGAAGGAAGGAGGGAGGGCAGGGGAAGAAAGAAAAGGAGTGAGGAAAGTAGGGAGGGAAGGAAGGAAAAAAAGAAGGATGGGAAAAAGAATGAAGGAAGGAGAGTGGGATGGAGGGAAGGAAGGACGGAGAGAGAGGGAAGGAAGGAAAGAAGGAAGGAGGGAATAAATGGATGGATGGATGAATAAATAAATAAATAAATAAATAAATAAATAATATTTGGCAATGAGGGATTTAACAGGCCAGAAACAGTACAATTCTCTTTATTCAGTTTAATTCTAAGACTCACTTTCTCCAACAAATTTTACATTGATCTGGTTACTTAGCTAAATTAACCCGTTTTCTGAGATTAGAGATTATGATTTACCAGCTAAATCACATACAGATCCCAGATGAATATGGAGTCTCTGGGCCAGGAATTTAAGGTAGTGTTTGGGACAGTGGGATTGAAGCTTCACTCAACTCCCCCCACCCCTGAATTCAACTAATTCAGCGGTTGAACTTCTACAAAAAATAAACCACCAAAACAAAGACAAATTACCTAAGACTGAAGCCAAACATTTTAGAAAGTTGTCCAAATGCAATTGTTAAATTCATTCTGGCAGAATGTTTACTGCTTTATTAATGCAAGGTTTAATTTGTCTCATTTAGATTTACAACTTACTTTTCCTTTCAGACCTCAATTGTGTGGCCAATTTCTCCCATCTCCTTAGCCCTCAAGGGAGGTCACAGGGGAGAACTGGGCAGTTTGCGCTTCCACAAGGTTCATCTCATGATTTTCTTCCCTTCCCTTCCCTCTTTCTAGTTGTGCCCAAATTTGAGGTTTGGATAAATGCCCCGAAGCTCATCACGGTAACGACTGAGGAAATAACAATCAGAGTGTGTGGCAGGTACGTGATGCTCATCTACTCTCCTTCTGCCATTGTCAACAGACGGTGCAAGATTTTCCGGTGTGTGTTCTGACCCAGCCTTCACAAGTAATGATAGGCTGCTTACTCATGAGTAAAATAAACCCTTTTTCAAAACAAGGCAGGAACAGTAACAAAAACGTAATTAGTCCCAACAAAGCTGGCTCTGGCTAAGGAATCCAAATTGCTTGCTGTATAAAACAGCAAATGGTTCTCCGTGACAACAGGCCACTCCCAAATCCCTCCTATTTATTTCCTAGCCAGGGAGGTGCTGACTGGTGTCTAGGTCTGCTTTTCCCTGAGAGCTGGCACATTGCTTTCCTTTGCTCTCCTCTCCTTTCCTCTCTACGCATAGGCACATCTGGGATGGGCCCCATCTGTTCCTCCCCCTCACTCAGCTCAGGCGCCAAAGGCAGCTGCCTCTCCACCTGGGGGAGGACGGAAGGTCCTGGCTCTGCTGCCACTTCCTTATCAGAGCCTTCCAAAGGCTCCGAAGCTGACCCAGGCCCTCCCTCAACCTCCTCCTCGCCTGGCTCTGCTGCTAGCTCTGCTGGCAGCCAATGGGCCATAACAGCAGAAGAAAGGGAGGGTGAAAAATCTGCTCCTGTTCAGATTTTTCTCTCCTCTTGGTGATTTCATGCCCATATAGGTTTTTTGACAGAAACACGGAAGTGGTTTGATGATGATTTCTTCTGAGAATGTAATATTCAGTATCCTGGCCTGGGATCTCCTGGTGGCCTCCTGTCCAAATACCCAACAGGCCATATCCTGTATCAGGCTCAGAGATCAGCCAAGGTTAGCTTTGCATTGCCCTCTTGTGGAGCATAGATAGAAAGGCAGGGTAGTGGTGAAGGTGATGATGATGATGGTAATAATTTACTTTCTTCTGAAGGAAACCGGAGCAGAGTAATAAAATCATCTTTTATAAGAAATAACAAGATAAAATAACCCATAGGTATAAATAAATAAATATACCCGGAAGCTCTGGAGGTAATAAACCTAACTGATAAAAATATTGAGGAAGCTGGTGAGAGAAGATGTATAAAAGTATTAAGCAAAGTCCTAGTCAGGTGGTTATGGTGAAAGGCTGGGTGAACAAGGGTTGTTTAAACAAAGACAGTATAAACAAGCAGAAATTTAAAAAAAATTCCGCCTTCAATATTTGCTCTTTAATAGTATTGGGAAATTGCCCAGAGTCATTCTGGACTGAGATGATGGATAAATGGCAAAAAATAACATAATTCAATATAAAATCAATGATAACCTGACATAATTTTAAAAAAAGATAACTGATTATGAAAGAAAGAAAAATAAGAAATACAATACATGACCATACAGGTTAAAGAAATCAAATGCAAAGCCAGACTTAGATATATATGAGCCATATAAATTAAAACATTGCTTTTTTAAAAAATGAATGCAAGGAAAATATATGTGTCCCAAGATAATGTTGCAGGATCCAATCTGAGTCGGACACCGAGACGAGAGGTTCAATCTTCTGAGTTTTGGAGTCATGCTGGAGTCCATCCTCAGGGAATTACTCTCTCTATGCAGAATGTGTGCACAGGCTGCTGTTCTATGCGTAGTATTTATGTAGTCCCTAGTTCTGTGTGCCTTTTTGTTGTTAATCAGGGTGCTAATAGCTGGCTATTAGATTGTTGGTTGTTGTTTCTCTGCTTACTAAGACATTATTATTTCCCTGGTTGGTTGTTGTTTGGAAATAATAATGACTTAATATCTGGCCATCAATTAACAACTAAAAACCACACATAACTGGGCACCATATAAATAGTACACATAGAACAGTGCAATGGCCACATTGTGGAGGAAAGAGCAGAGAGGGGGAGGGGGAGAGAAGGGGAGACAGAGAAAGAGGAAGAGGGGGTGAGAAAGTAAAAGAGAAAGCAAGAAATAGAGAGAGAGAAAGAGAAAAAGAGGGAGAGGGAGAGAGAGGGAGAGGGAGAAGAAGAGAGATGGAGGGGGAGGGAGAGAGAAAGAGAGGAAGGGAGAGGGAGAGAAAGAGAGGAAGGGGACGGTGGGAGGGAGAGAGAGGGACAGGGAGAAATAGGGACAGGGAGAAAGACAGGGAGAGAGAAAGAGTAAAAGTGAAAGAGAGGCAGAGAAAGAGAAAAAGAGGGGGGGATAGAGAAAGAGAGGGAGAGAGAGGGGAGAGAAATAGGGAGAGAGAGAAGGGGGAAGAAGGAGGGAGAGAGAAAGAATAAAAGAGAAATAGAGGGGGAGTGGAGAGTAAGAGAGGGAGAGGGAGGGAGAGGGCGAGAGAAGGAGAGGGAGAAAGAGGGAAAGAGAAAGAGAGAGAAAGATGGAGGGAAATAGAAAGAAAAGGGGAAGATAGAAAAAAAGATGGAGAGAGAGAGAAAGAGGGAGAAAGAGAGTGAGAGGAAGAGAGAGGAAGAGAGAGAGGGGGGAGAAAGAGAAAGGGAGAGGTGGGGTTTCTGTGGATGGGCTCTAACCCGACTCCGAAAGCTTAAATCCTCTCAATATCTGGTCCAGGTGACTAATTCAGATTGGATCGTGTAAAAAAACAACAACAACACATGGCTTCCTTTGGATCCTACAGCTCCCTTTGATCTTCTTTCTCTATGCAAACCATCTCCCTTTCTGTCTGTTTGCCCACATTGGTGGGTTCTAACTCCAGGTATACCTAAGGTGACCAGATTTTCAGATTGGTAAAGAGGGACACCTTTGACCGGGGGGGGGGGGGTTGATTAAAAATTTTATACGGAGCAACAAAAATTTTCATACAACGCAAAAATAGTATTATAATATTTTTTTTATTTCAACATAACTACAATTTACAAATATAAATTGTAACTGTTGCCAAACATCAAAATTTTGATCACTTGACCATGAGGATGCTGCAACGGTCGCTAAGTGTGAAAATGGCCGCTAAGTGTGAAAAATCAGTCACTTTTTTCAATGCCATTGTAACTTTGGTCACTATACCACCTTTCTTGCCACAGTTCTTAAGTGAATAACTGCAGCTGGTATTTTGTATTGAATCTTTTTTAAAATAGTCTAAGACAATTTAAAAAAAGATTCTATCCAAAATACAAAATATCAGCTGCAGGTATTCACTTAAGAACTGTGGCAAGAAAGGTGGTATAATGGGCTTAGTGATCAAAGTTACAATGGCATTGAAAAAAGTGACTGATGACCATTTTTCACACTTAGCGACCATTTTCACACTTAGCGACCTCATGGTCACACGATCAAAATTTTGATGCTTGGCAACAGTTACAATTTACATTTGTAAATTGTAGTTATGTTGAAATAAAAAAAATATTACAATACTATTTTTTGCGTTGTATGAAAATTTTTGTTGCTCCGTATAAAATTTTTAATCAAGCCCCCACCCCCAGTCAAAGGTGTCCCTCTTTACTGAAAATCTGGTCACCTTGCTTTTTAGGATGCTGTCTAGATTTGCCATAGCTTTCCTCCCCAGGAGCAAGCCTCTTTTAATTCCTTGGAATTGGGTATATCTAGTTTAATAAAAAGGATCGAGGTATTGTATTGTGGTTGCTGTAATTAATAAACTTAATAACTCCATTTTTATTCTTTATTTTTTAATAATAATTTTCATAACAGTTGCTCCTGTTTTTGTAATTACTGTTTTATATTATTATTTTAGTGGATTGTTGTCACCCCTGAGAGTCATTTCTATTGAGATGTACACATTTGAACAATAAATGTATTTATTTTCATATTTAAGGAAAGGCATCATCTATAAATTAAGCAAAGGTGTAGCTTCCAAGATGTGCCCTTGGGATCTTGAAGTTGGTGGGAATCTACTCAGAGATTAATTGAGGAAAGTGTAATAACAGGGAGTTCTTAACTTAAATCCACACAGAATAAAACTATTTTAATAAATCCTATGCATAATAAATAAAATATTATTTTAAAATAAAAGAAAAAAACCCACTTACCAGCAGGCTTGCACTCCAAGTAAACCCAGAATGATGTAGAGGTTAATACAAAGAACTGAGCAAATTGAAATGGTGAAATTAGTCAGGGAAAAATGCCACCATATTTCGGAGCACTCCTCCAACCTACGTGCCCCTCCCCTCTGGAAAATCCAGGAAGTAACCTCTCTAGCCATTTCCTGCAGCTCTATGGTACTAGATCATTTTTTTCTTATAAAAGTGAGTAAAAACGGCGCGGAGGGGGGAGGTCCGTTTTGTTGCTTCAACGTTTTAATATCTTCAATGAAAGTACTGAGACAGAGAGAGGGATTAGACAGGGTGTCTTTTGTCTTGCCCCGGTTAGGATTTCTTAAGCAAATCCACTGGGCTTTCAACATGAAGCCAGAAAATCGGGACTTTTTTAAAAGGCGGAGGGACGCGGGAAAAATCGTTATAAAGCATGCTTATCACGCTGAAATCGGTACGTCTGGTCACCCTAGGTATACCTATGGGAAACCTGTGCCTGGCACAGTGCAAATGAGGGTTTGCCGGAATCGTGATACTAATGAAAGTCTGTGTGAAGAATATGAAGACGAGGTAAGGGACATCGAGTTTCCACATCTGGGATATCTTTGTAGCATCTCCAACATTTGGAGGATAAATTTGGGTATATTTTGGTCAATCTCGCTGGAGGCAAATGCCATCTTTTGATTGATGACGTTATCATCAATATGCTGATGATACCCAACTTTTCATCTCTACCCCAAACCACCCCATTGATGCACTTGATGTCCCAGTGCATGGAGGCTTTACGGATCTGGGTGGGGACGAACAGGCTCAAGCTTAATCCCTCCAAGACTGAGTGGCTGTGGTTCCTGTCATCCTGATTTCTGCATCACGTACCATCTTTGATGATGGGGAAGAAATTTCAGCCCCCTCAGAGAGGGCCCACAATCTGGGAGTCGTCCTGGATATGCTGCTTAGTTTAGAAAAACATCTTACGGCCATGACCTGGGGGGCCTTCTACCAGGTCCACCTGGTAAACCAGTTGCGCCCCTTCCTGGATCGGGATGCCCCGTGCACAGTCACTAATGCCCTCATCCTTTTTCGCCTGGACTACGGTAATACTCTCTATATGGGGCTGCCCTTGAAAAGCACCCGGAGGCTCTAGCTGGTCCAGAATGCGGTCGCGCGGGTTGTCATGGGAGTAGCTAGGTGCTCTCATGTTACAGCCCTTTTAGGCACTGGTTGCCGGTTGTTTTCCAGTTGCCGGTTGTTTTCCGGATGTGATTCAAGGTGTTAATTATGATCTTTAAAGCGCTCCATGGCTTAGGCCCAGGGTACTTCGAGACCGCCTACTGCCACCGGTAGCCTCCCACCGTCCAGTACGATCCCACAGAGTTGGCCTCCTCGGTGTGCCATCAGCCAGGCAGTGTCAGCTGGCAACCCCCAAAGGGAGAGCCGTCTCTGTGGGAGCACCTCCCCTTTGAATGAGCTGCCCCCAGAGCTTCGCATAATCCCCGACCTCCAGTCCTTCCGGCATGCCCTTCAGCAAGCTGGCCTGGCCTGAATAGAATAAATTAAATTATTAATTGTAAATTGTTAATTTTAATTTAATCCTAAATTTGATTTCAATTGTCAGTTGCAGGTTATTGGATTTCCTATTTAATCTTTTTTAACTTTTGTCATATGTGTTTTTATGTTGTAAGCCACCCTGAGTCCTTTGGGAGAAGGGTGGCATATAAGTCCAATAAAACCAAAACCATCTATAAAACATTTTATAGAGATTTTCTTTGTAAGCTACTGCAGTCGTAAATTTATAATTTCTTTCTCATAGTTTATCCCATTTTTCTAACTCTATATTATGGCCAAAATTTCTTCTCCAGCTAATCATTGTTTCCTTTACTGTCTCTTCCTCCATTTTATATTTGAAAAGAAAATTATATAATCTAGTGATCATTTTTCCTCCTGTTCCTAGTAATATTTTATCTAATTCCATTTGTTTCTTGTACATTCCATATTGTTCCCAATCTTTTTTAAATCTTGTTTTAATTTGTAGGTAGATAGGGCTACCATTCCAAATTTATTCCTTGTGTTTTCAGATCTTGCGCTAATTTTAGTTCTCCTTTTTCATCTAAGAGCTCTGCATATCTTACCATTTTACTGGGATCTATAGTATTTGGATATATCATTGCTACCATGGTTGATAACCAGATTGTAATTTTCAGGTAGTGGGTTTTTTCCCCCAGACCCTAAGCAGGTCATCCCTTATTATATGTCTCTGAAAGTAGGAATGAGATTTATTCTTTCCCTCCCAGAGGAAGCCGTGCCAGCCTAGTTGGAGATCATGTCCTTCTAGCATAAGGATGCTTTTATTTTTTAGTTGGATCCAGCCCTTTAGCCATGTTAGGGTTGCCGCCTGATAATAAAGTTCCCAATCTGGGAGGCCAAAGCCCTCTTTGTTTCTATTATCTTGTAGAAGTTTGTATTTAATACGTGGTTTTTTCTCTGACCAGATAAATTGGGATACCATTTTATTTAGTTGTTCAGAAAAAAAATTCTCTAATTTAATCGGTATTGTTTGAAAAAGATAAAGTAATTTGGGTAGTATATTCATTTTGATTGTTGAGATTCTGCCAATTAGTGATATCTATAGTTTAGTCCAATTATCCAAATCTTTTTGTGAGCCACCCACTCCTGGAGGACTCCAGGCAGCTCACAAAAGACAAGGGAAAGGGGGAAACAAGACAAAGACAACATATTAAAAACAAACCCAACATTCACAATTTCCGTGGAGGTAGATGCTTCTCAGCCCCCCCAGCCTGCTGGAACAGCCAGGAATTGGTGGCTTTGCGGAAGGCCGCGAGGATAGTAAGGGTCCAGATCTCAACAGGGAGCTCATTCCAGAGGGCCGGAGCTGCAACAGAGAAGGCTCTCCCCCGGGGAGTTGCCAGCCGACATTGGCTGGCAGATGGAATCCGGAGGAGACCTAACCTGTGAGATCTAATTGGTCTGAGAGAGGTAATCGGCAGGAGGCGGTCTCTCAGGTACCCAGGTCTGATGCCATGTAGGGCTTTATAGGTAGCGACCAGCACCTTGAAGCGGATTCGGAGACTAATAGGTAGCCAGTGCAGCTCGCGGAGGATAGGTGTAACATGGGTGTACCTTGGTGCACCCACAATCGCTCGCGCGGCTGCATTCTGGACTAATTGGACTCTTCGAACACTCTTCAAGGGCAGCCCCATGTAGAGCGCATTACAATAATCCAGTTGTTGTTTCCAGTAGGGTTGGAAGATTCCTTCTCTGAAGGTATCTTTTAATATCCTCCTCTTCTACTTCCTCTTGGCAATACAGTGCTTGAAAGTATTGTACTGCTATACTTTCCCCCCCTTCCTTTTGGTGGTGTATCACCCCTTCTTCATCCTCTGGTTGCTGTATTAATTTCTTTTCTTTCTCTTTTTTTAGTTTATAGGCTAGCCATCTCCCTGGTTTATTGGCATTTTCAAAATAATTTTGCCTACTTGATCTAATTTTCTGGGCCACTTCTTCCTGTGTAATTAAGTTTAATCTATTTCTTTTTCTTCTTTGGTTTCTTGGTTTTGAGGTTCTTTCTGGATTTTATGTTTTAATTTCCCCAGTTTCTCTTGGAGCTCTGTATATCATTTCTTTTTATCTTTCTTTCTTCCTATTGTATATGCTATCGTAACGCCTCGCACATAGGCTTTGGTTGTACCATGTGTTTTGAATGGTTCTCTGTTCATTCCAGTTTTCCTTTAGGAAAAACACTAATTCTTTTTCCATATACTGTACATAGTTGTTTTCTTTTACAACCCTCTGATTCATGGTCCATCTCTTTTTCCTTTTTGCTTCTCCATTCCATTTAATTATTAACGGGTTATGGTCCGCCCACATGTTCAGTGTTATTTCTATCTCCTCTACACCCTTCTCCATTTCTGGATCCATCCACACCATGTCAATCCTGGACCATGAATTATGGGGGTTTGAAAAGGATGTGTATTGACTCTTCTGTGGATTGATTTTTCTCCAGACATCTTTTAGATTTAATTCTTGGGCCATTTCAAAGAATGCATTTGATAGAGTTCTCCTTTCATAATTTCTTTAATTATCCATTTTATAGTCTTTCTTTGGGTCTACCACCACATTGAAGTCCCCTAATAGACATATGTTGTCCAGTTCCAGTTCTGCAATGTAGTTTACTGTAGTATTCTTTCTGGTTTGTATTTGGTACATATATGACTGCAATTAGCACTCTTCTTTGTTTTATTGATACTTCAATTAATAATGTTCTTCCCTCTTCATCTGTGTATACCTGTTTAGGTTTTAGCCAGACCTTTATATATACTGCAATTCCTCTTTTCTTTGTATCAGCCAGGGCGAGATGTAATTTTCCTAACTTTGGAGATTCCAAAATACTACCATTTCCTTTTTTAATAATGAACTTCCTGTAGACATGTGATGTCCATGTTTTGTTTTTGGAGCTTAGAAATTGTTTGTCTTCTTTTTATAGGTGAATTTAGTTCATTTATATTGACCGATATTAATTTCACTTCTTCCTCCATACTGTTACTTATTTGTCACTTTTGTTCCCTTACTTCCCTTTGGTTTCTTGTCCTCACTCCGTCTCTTTCCTGGACTTCTGTATCAGTCTTCTTTCTCACATCTTGGTCTAATCCTTTTCCCTCCGTCAGCTGCTCCTCTTGGCTTTCGGTTTCCAACTCTTATCTGCTGTCTGATTCTCCCTCTATGTAGTGTTCATAGAATTCCCAGGCTTTCTCTATGCTGTCAATCTTATTTTCTTATCTTGCCAGGTTATTAACATGCCTTCCGGTATAAACCAGTGGAACATTATTTTATATTTTATCAATTGTGTAGAGAGGAATTGGTAGTTCTTTCTTTGCTCTCTGATTCTCTTTGGTATCTGTTTAAGGGTTATGAGTTCTTTTCCTTTATGGACCAGTTGTTTGTCCCTTGTTCTTTTATAAATTTTGTCTCTTGACAGCTTTTTTTGCAAATCTTATATGTATTTCACGGGGGAACCTATATCTTTGTGCATAATTAGTATGCACTCTATAGATTTCATCAATATTGTTCCTCAGTTCACTTTTGTCCATTTGCAGTTGGTCAGCTAGAAGATCGCTCATGAGTTCCTCTACTATGTTCTGAAATCTTAAATAGAACAAGGATCATTCTAATTCTAAATGGACTATTGTCTCCCCCAGTTCTCTATTGGCTGCTGTCAGTTTTTCTTCTGTTTCTTCTAATTTCTTTTCAGCTTGTTCTATCCTTTTTTCTACCATTTTTATCTTCTCATTTTAAGCTATTGTTTTCTGTATCTTCCCCATTCTATCATCCAACTTCTTTATATCATCTTTCACTTCCCCTAGATCGCCTTTCATGTCCTCAAATTTTTTAGTTATTGATTCTTGTGTTTTTATCATAAATTCCTGAATCATGTTTAATGAGGCTTGTAGGCTTCGAAGGGTTGATGCAGATCCTGGTTTTTCATTGCTCAACATGTCTGTTTTTAACTTCCGTCCTGCTGAAGGGGCTATCATTGGCAGCATTTTCTTTACAGTTTTGGTAGCTGTGGATGTGTTTGCCATCTTTAGCTTTTGGAAAAAATTATTCCACAATAGCTGGCAAGAATAGCCAACACTCCAGAGGATAGGCTTAAGATACAGAGGGATCTTGAGAAACTTGAACATTGGGCACTATTTAATAAAATGAAATTCAATGGTGAAAAAAGTAAGGTTCTACATTTAGGCAAGAGAAACAAAATGCACAGGTACAGTATAGGTGGTACCTTGCTCAATAGTAGTAACTGTGAGAGGGATCTTGGAGTCCTAGTGGACAACCATTTAAATATGAGTTAGCAGTGTGCAGCAGCTGCCAAAAAAGCCAACACAGTTCTAGGCTGCATAAAAAGAGGGATAGAATCAAGATCATGTGAAGTGTTAATATCACTTTATAATGTCTTGGTAAGGCCACATTTGGAATGTTGCATTCAGTTTTGGTCGCCATGATGTAGAAAAGAGGTGAATACTCTAGAAAGAGTGCAGAGAAGAGCAACAAAGATGATTAGGAGTCTGGAGACTAAAACATATGAAGAACGGTTACAGGAACTGTGTATGTCTATTTTAATGAAAAGGAAGGAACGTGAGGTTATTTGAAGAGGGATCACAGACTGCTGTTTCTTGGTTGTTGTGTCATGCAGGCAGATGGAAATGGCTGTTTCTCCAAGACGGTGGACATGGAGCCATTCCACCTGAGGTGGCGCGGCTTTTCGATGAACATCGCCGTAGAAGGCAAAGTCACAGAGAAAGGGACAGGTAACCTTCATGAAACAAAAGAGCACCAACGGGCTGACAGAATGGCCCAGAACCAGACCTAAAGCTCCCGTTTCCTACAAGGAAGGTTTGGGAGATAGCAAAAGCAATAGCATTTAGACTTACCATATATATATATATATATACACCATTTTACAATGCTTGGTGGCATAGTGGTTAGAATGCAGTACTACAGGCTACTTCTGCTGAATGCCGATGGCCTGCAATTTGGCAGTTTGAATCTCACCAGGCTCAAGGTTGACTCAGCCATCTATCCTTCCGAGATGGGTAAAATGAGGACCCAGATTGTTGGGGGCAAGAGGCTGACTGTAAAACCACTTAGAGAGAGCTGTAAAACACTGTGAAGTGGTATATAGGTCTAAGGGCTATGGCTGTTGCAGCCCTCTCTAAGCGGTTTTCAGAGTCAGCCTATTGTCCCCAACAATATGGGTCCTCATTTTACCCACCTCGGAAGGATAAATGGCTGAGTCAACCTTGATGGAAAAAAACACCCTGTTTCTAAGTCTAAGAGAGTATCTGAGTTATAAATGAGAAAACTGTTCTCTGTTCCAACACCCATTTCACAGAACGGGAAGTGATGAGATTTTGCTGGGGGGGGGGGGAACATAAGCTGGTTGCAAGCAGTCTGAGACATACTAATCAAATTTGATATCCCATAAAGAGCATGGTGGCTCAGTGGTTAAGAGTTTGGGCTTATCAGCTGGAAAACTGGCAGCTCAGGTTCGAGTCCCGAGCATTGCAGGATTGGGTTAGCTACTGTTCTCGCCCCAGCTCCTGCCAAGCTAGCAGTTTGAAAGCTTGCCAATGTAGGTAGAAAAACAGATTTCCCTTCAGCAGGAAAGGTTACCAAATTTCACACTTTTGTGCTGGCCAAATGATGACGGACGTGTCTCTCAGACAAGATTCCCTGGGCTGCGGATTTCCCTTTTGAGCCAGTCACAACTGGATGGGGAGAAACCTTTAAAGGGCTACCAATTGCCAAATTCAATCCAACAGAGGGAATTAGTCAGAGAAATCCATAAGGTGCTTTTTCAAGAGGCAACTCGACTTTCTTACGTTTCCTTTCTCATCCAAGAAGCTTCTTCCGTTCTTTGAAGGACTTTCTTGGCTTGAGAAGCGAAATGTCTTCAAAGAAAAACCAGAAAGTCCAGTTGCCTTTTGAAAAAAAAAGCATCTTTGGGATAACCATGACCTGGATGACTGAGAATCTCCATAGACATGTCAGAGAAATCTGCACAAGGGAGGACCCTGGAGATCAACTATTCAAATCTCTTGTCCAAAGCAGAAATCCATAAATGCAGGGCGAATGTCCGTCAAAAGAGTCAGGCTTCCTGGCACTCCAGAGACAAGGAGTTTCTGGGAAATTGGAGAGGAAGGGAAGAGCCTTTTGCAGATGACATTTCTCTTCAACAGGAGTGGAGGCAAATGCCACAGAATACATTGGGATCACGTCCACGTTGAGCAAAATTATCTTTGAAAACCCAGACCGTTACTATAGACTCGGCATTCCCTACATCGTGAAGGTAAGATGGGAGCTGTGGTTTTTCTGCATAGCTGGATTTAAGCCGTATCAGCCCAGCCGGCCCCTCCAGTCTGCTCCAATGCCATTTCTTCACCATAACAGCAGCTGCCCAGCTGCTCTGAGCTAGAACGATTAAAAGCCGAGTAAAAGCATTAAGGAATAAGGATAAGAGACTTGGAAGGGACCTGGGAGGTCTTGTAATTCAGGAATCCCCCTGTCCCCTGGTCCATGGACCAGTACCGGGCCACAGTATGCCAGAAACAGGGCCACACAAACAAGCGAAGCCCCATCTGTGGGAGGCAGGCAGCATGTGAAACCACACCCTGGTCCGTGGAAAAGCCTCTCTCCTTGGAATGGGTCTCTGGTGCCCAAAAGGCCTCAAGCAGAAGATCTTATACCATTTCAGTCAAAGGAGGGAGGGAGGGAGGGATAAAAGTCCTCAGCTCCAGGATGATGGGATTATCCTTCAGGGCAAAGCCATTCAGCCACAAACAAAGCCCCATCATTGTATCAGTCCAAAGTGTCGATCAAACTTTACCTATAATCCCACATGGCCACATGGGAATCTACAACCAATTAGAATACAGGCCCTGGCCCAGTGGTGAGATCCTGCTGGTTTAACAACCGGTTCGGTGATCTTGTGCTCTGCGCGTGCCTGTGCCTGATGCGCGGGCAAAACTTACTTTTCACATTACTTCTGGGGAGTAACACAGTTGAGGCGCAGCAATCCGCTCTGCCATGCAAATCAGCTGAGAGGGTATAGGTAAGTAAAGTGCAGGGATGCGTGGGCCCAGACCCACCTGATCAGCGGACCGAACCGATTCGCTCCCCTGCTGGTTCGCCCAAACGGGTCCAAACTGGCTGAATCACACCCCTGCCCTTGCCACAAGAACAGGAAACTCAAATCCAAAGCCCAAAAGAGGGTATAAATCTCTTTCACTCACCCATGTGCTCATTTGCCCAGGACCCAAAAAACCCATGTGGTCCTGTCCACCATTAAACCATCTTTCCAAGCAGCTTCCATGTTTCCAGTGTCTTTCTCTGTGATCAGATCAATTCCTAATCTTGGGCCAGAAAAAGCATTAAATCCACACTTTTATGGCCCAAAGGAGGGAAAGTTTGCACCCACCCTTCTCCTAGAAGAATGAAATATTCTGGGAAATATTAAAAAGGCAGAATATTATATTTTCCCTATGTTTCAGACATAAACTCAGAGCCTCAGGTCCCTGCCTGCCTCCAGGATTATTAAGCAGGGGTATCCATGGAAATGATGGTGGTGACCCTAAAAAGTCAAGATGGCAGCCACCACAAAGTCCCAATCATGCCTCAGTGCAATAGCAATAGAACTTAGACGTATATACCACTTCAAAGTGCTTTACAGCCTTCTCTAAGGTTTACAGAGTCAGCATATTGCCATCTGGGTCCTCATTTTGCCCACTTTGGAAGGATGGAAGGCTGAGTTAACATCGAGCCACTCAGGACATCAAACTGCTGGTGGTGAGTAGTGAGTTAGCCTGCAGCTGAAGACCTAGATGGTTGGGGGCAAAATGCTGACATTGTATACTGTCCAAAGAGTATGCAAAGCACTATGGGGCAGTATAGAAGTGCTATGGCTATCATCCCCTGCAGATGCTCTGCTTTGAAACTCCCAAAGCCCCTTTTCCCTAATGAAGAGTCAGTTTATCAAACCAACCTGTAACACCATCTCTCCGCAATTCCTTGTTTGGGTTTAGAAATCGTCTCCTTTCTTTCTCAGCCGTAGCCCCAAAAGCTATTCCAGGGCTCAAGTCTCAAGTCTCTCCTGCTAGTCTCCCCTTTTTCACAGAGTTGTAGTGATGGCGTGGTGGGAAAGCTTGGCGTCCTGAAGGAAAAGCAGAATAGAAATTGCATTGGTAAATTGTGAAATATTCAGGCCGCAACCAGTTGGGTTCATGTAGCAGTTTTTCATGTGCAGGTGAAGCTGGTAGACATCAACGACGTACCAATCAACAATGGAACGGTGGAGATTTTTATACTGACAAATCACCAGTGGCTGAAGCAAGTGACGGACGCTCAGGGGAGAGCTGAATTCTCCATAGAAACCAATGATTTCACAAGCGGCGATTTTTATTTTACGGTTAGTCTTCTCGCTTTGCATCGACTGTATTTTATGACATTCCCACTTTATGGTTTGTTTCTGTTGCTCCCCCCAGGGATCAGATTTCAAAGTATTTCTAGCAGGACAAGCAGATTCTGTAACAGCTTTATTCCCTATGCCATCCATCGGTAAACTGTGGGTATATATTATTTATTTTTATGTTTATGTTCGCTTTATTCATTAAACATGAAACTCAGTCAACTGAACATTCAAAAATGCATCACATAGCACATTGACTGGTGCTAATGGTTGATACGGATTGCTGCCAGCATCCTCGGTATCGACCAAGTATCTTCTTAGAATATAAGATGTTCTGAGTTTTTTGCAGTTCCACTGGTGTTATTGCAAGAAGCTGCAATTTGTTGATGTATCTTGTAAAATTCTTGGACATGGTACCAAGTGCCCCAATGACAATGGATATCACAGTTATGTGTTTCATTTTATTATTATTATGTGGTTAATCTTTGGTGAGATTCACAGCCTTTGGGGCTGGTTGGTAGCTCAACAGCTTGAGTCGTAACAAGGACCTAGGAACTGTTAAGATAACGTCGGAGGATATAAGTTGTTCCAAGTAGGGTGGTTTTTTGTAAAGTCAGAATGTTCAAGTCAGGTAAATTTAGAATTTACAAATAGCGAGGTAGCCCTTTAGGTATTGCTCCAAGGGCTCCAACTACAATTGGGACAACACATGATTTCTTTTTCCACAGTCGCTCAACCTCAATTTGCAAATCCTGGTATTTTGTGATTTTTTCTTGCTGTTTATCTTCAATTTGTGCATCACCAGGTATTGCAATGTCAATGAACCATACTTTCTTCTTTTCAATTATTGTTATCAGGTATGTTGTAGGCCAAGTGCCTGTCAGTCTGGATTCTGAAGTCCCACAAGATCTTGACTTTTTCATTCTCTAAAACCTTCTCAACCTGATGTTCCCAGTGGTTTTTGCTGTACTCAAATCCAAACTTTTGGCACAATTTCCAGTGAATGATATTAGCAACGAGGTCATGGCATTGTAGGTAGTCAGTTTGTGAAATTTTGCTGCACCCACTGATCAAGTGATCAACTATCTCATCTTTCTTATTACAGAGGCAACATTTGCATGTTGCAGTAACATGTTGAATTTTTGCCTTCATGTAGTTTTTGGCTAAAGCTTATTCTTGAGCTGCCAAAATAAAGCCTTCTGTTTCTTTTTTCAGGGCTCCTGATCTTAACCAGTTCCAAGTTAGCTTTTGGTCAGCTTTGCCCTTCAATACTTTTCAAGTATTGGCTATACATAGTTTTGTTTTTCCAATTTTCAGCTCGCTTTTCAATTACTTCTATCTTACATTCAGCTTTTGACTTAGTTGTCTTTAAAAGGCCTCCTTTATTTACTTCCTTAATCATTGGTTCTTCACTTTTCTGGATGTAATCATTCAAGCTGTGTTTTTCTTCTTCCACAGTCTGTTTTACTTGTAGGCGTCCTCGACCAACCTCTGTTCTTGGTAGATATAATCGGTCAACATCACTTTTAGGGTACAAAGCATGAGTCATTGTCACAAGCTTCCTTGTTTTTCTGTCCACATTGTCCAACTCCAACTGGATCCAGTCAATTATTCCGGCAGAGTATCGGATCACAGGTATAGCCCAGGTATTTATGGCTTTTATGATGTTTCTTCCACCCAATTTGGACTTTAATATCTTGCAAATTCATTGAATGTACTTGGCTGAAGTTAATTCCTTGACTTTATTATGCATTAAGTCAGAGGCCTCTAAAATCCCCAAGCACTTGTAGCCTTCTTCTGGTTTTACTGCCTTTATCATTTCTTCATTCTCAAGTTGTATTCCATCATCTTCTATGACCTTGCCTGCTTTGGTTGCCATTGTTGTACATTTGTTAATTCCAAACTGCATACCAATGTCTTGGCTAAATTCTTTTGTGCTTTCAATTAATAAATTCAGTTCAGCTTTTGTTTTACCAAACAGCTTCAAATCATCCATGTACACCAAGTGTGAAATTTTCAGTCCTTTCTTTTCAAGTTCGTATCCACAGTTCACCTTCTTCAAAATGATTGTCAGTGGCAGCATTGAGAGTATAAAAAGTAGGAGTGAAAGGGAATCACCCTGGAAAATGCCTTGTTTAATTTCAACTTCACCCAGTTCTTCTTCATTAGCC
Organism: Thamnophis elegans; assembly: GCF_009769535.1. NCBI lineage: Eukaryota > Metazoa > Chordata > Lepidosauria > Squamata > Natricidae > Thamnophis > Thamnophis elegans. Next base: position 169,875,627 of record NC_045542.1, on the reverse strand, counting down.
ATGAGCTTCATTTTCCAGAGGTTAATTGAAGTTTCTATGAATTTTTGTATGTTGCTGCTGATGCCCAAGATTTTCAGGCATTTCTTGATCCAGCTGTGGGGAACTGAATCAATTATTGTTGTTGTTGTTGTTATTATTATTATTTTATTTACTTATATTTTTGTAATGTTTATACAGTGTATTTTGGAGATGATGATCCTTTGAGAGGTATATGCAATGAAATTTCATTTTAATATATGCCGATTAGTATAGATTTAAAGTGACAATAAAGTTAAAGTTATTCTAGTTAGTTAGTTAAAAGTACTTAGGGCTCCTTCCTTTTTTCACACTTTCCAGGTGTCAGGACTATTCCATTCCACTGGGATAGGGGGAGTGTTCCTCTCTGGCCAGCCTGGCCCATTGACTGTAGGGAGGAGAATTACAATTCGATGGTCCAGTACTCAAACATCAATCAGGGACGTCTGTAGAGGGGTGAAAAAAGCCACGAGGGAAGCCACTACTATGCAAAGCCATACCTATTTCTACATATGATGAAATTTACATGTGAGAAAATCAGCCTGCTGACTGCAACCAAGTCAACCAGCCCAATCTTTTGGGGTTGTGTGTGTGTGACAGGATAAAACAAATGGAGTGTGGCTTCCAGAGCACAGTCACAACCCCCCTCTTGACTTTTGGTTGCCTCTCTATCTCTCTTTTTCTATATCTCTCTCATATCATATGATATCACATTATATCTCCTATCTCTTTCTCTTTCTCTTTCTCTATCTATCTATCTATCTATCTATCTATCTATCTATCATCTATTCAGAGGTGGGATTTAAAAATTGTTACTACAGGTTCTGTGGGCATGGCTTGGTGGGCATGGTTTGGTGGACATGGCAGGGGAAGATTACTGCAAAATCCCCATTTCCTCCCGATCATCTGGGACTCGGGAGGCAGAGAATAGATGGGGTGGAGCCAGTCAAAGGTGGTATTTACTGATTCTCTGAACTACTCAAAAGTTCCATTATCGGTTCTCCAGAACTTGTCAGAACATGCTGAATACCGTGTGTGTGTGTGTGTGTGTGTGTGTGTGTGTCCGTCCGTCCGTCCGTCCATCCGTCCGTCCATCTATCCATCCATCCATCCATCTGTCATCTCTATGTATTTCTCTCTATCTACCTCTATGTATTTCTTTCTCTCTATCTACAGAGTCCTTCGCGATTGGGTGGCATACAAATCTATTAAATAATAATAATAATAATAATAATAATAATAATAATACCCATCTATTATCTATCTATATCTTCTCTCTTCCTCCTCTCTTTCTCTCTCTTCCATCCATTATCTATCTATTTCTATATCTACTGAATATCTACTTTATAAATATATCTATTGTCTATCTCTATCAGTGGTGGGTTGCAGGCAGTATGCCCTGGTACGTGCGTACTTGAGCCTGCCCGGAGCACTGGGTACCATTATGATATGGTGCTCTGGAGGGCCTCGCTCCTTACCTGTGCTGTAAGCTTTTGGCGCTTCCGTGCACGTGCATGGCCTACATGACACTCCGCCGAGCAGCTGGACCATTGCGGAGGCTTGCAGAAGCATCGCAGGTGGGTATGATGGAAGCACGTGCTGCATGCATGTCTGTGCGTGCCACACATTTCCATGTGGGTGACGCCGGGCCCATTCCAACCCTACCGGTTGGAAAGGGAACCGGAATCTGGAATCCACCACTGATCTCTATCATCTATCATCCACCTCTCATGCCCTTGCCAGCGAAATGTTCTCAGCCAGCCTCCCACCTAATTTCTCTAAATCTGTGCTTTTCCTCTCAGGCTTCATATCAAGAGAAACCTTGGTGTAACAGTGAGCACTGGATTACACCCAGTCACGGGAGAGCAAGTCACACGGCGTACATACTTTATTCTCCAAGCAAAAGTTACCTAAATATCAAGCCTGCCTCAGAGACGTTCCGCTGTCGCCACTATGAGCAGATTCGGGTGCAATACAGCCTTAACGTAGGTGATGAGAAGGAGGATGAGATTTTCTTCTATTACATGGTGAGTCTTCAGGCCAAGGCTGCATTCATAAGGCATGTTTGCTTCGCTTTGTTAAACAGCTATCAATCAATCAATCAATCAATCAATCAATCAATCAGAATAGAGATGGAAGGGACCTTGGAGGCCTTCTAGTCCAATCCCCTGCTGAAACAGCAGATACTATACTATTTCAGACAGGTGACTGTCCAGTCTCTTCTTAAAACCTCCAGTGATGAAGCACCCAGAACTTCCGAAGGCAAAGCTGTTCCACTGTTATTTGTCCTCACTAAGAGCCAAGGTGGCGCAGTGGTTAAATGCAGCACTGCAGGCTACTTCAGCTGACTGCAGTTCAGCAGTTCAGCTGTTCAAATCCCACCAGGCTCAAGGTTGACTCAGCCTTCCATCCTTCCGAGGTGGGTAAAATGAGGACCCAGATTGTTGTTGGGGGCAATATGCTGACTCTGTAAACCGCTTAGAGAGGGCTGAAAGCCCTATGAAGCGGTATATAAGTCTAACTATTGCTACTATTAGGAAGTTACTCTTTAATTCCAGGTTGCTTCTCTCCTAAATTAATTTCAATCCATTGTTTCTGGTCCTGCCTTCTGGTGCTTTGGAAAATAAATTGAACCCCCCCCCCCTTCTCTTTGTGGCAGCCTCTCAAATACTGGAAGACTGCTATCATGCTAGGGGACCTCTAGTTTCTGCTTTCTCTAGACTAGCCAAACCCAAATCCTGCAACCGTTCTTCATCTGATTTAGTCTCCAGGTCTTTAATCACCTTAGTTGCTCTTCTTTGCACTTTTTCCAAAGTCTCAACATCTTTTTTGTAATATGGTGACCAAAACTGGATGCCGTATTCCAGGTGTGGGGTGACTCCAATGTGCACTGAACCACAACATAAATATTTTTTTATTTATTGTATTTATTTTTTCAAGTATGTGTAAGATAAAAGACATAAGTATAAACATGATGATGAATACAGGAAATGGATATAAATAAGTGAGGACAGAAGGACAGGGACAGTAGGCATGTTGGTGTGCTTATGCACCCCCCTTACAGACCTCTTAGGAATGGGATGAGGTCAACAATAGACAGTTTAGGGATGAAACCACAGAGTCAGGTAGAGCATTCCAGGCATTGACCACACTGTTGCTGAAGTCGTATTTTCTGCAATCGAGTTTGGAGCGGTTTACCTTGAGTTTGTATCTATTATGTCCTTGTGTATTATTGCAGTTGAAGCTGAAGTAGTCATTGACAGGTAGGACATTGTAGCAGATAATTTTGTGCACTACGCTCAGGTCAGGCCGAAGGCGGTGTAGTTCTAAGTTGTCTCAACCCAAAATTTCAAGCCTGTGGAATAAGGTATTCTGTTGTGAGCAGAGGAGTGGCTATTTCTCGGGAAATATCTCTGTTCTCGCTCGATTGTATTAATGTTTGTTATACTGTGTGGGTTCCAGACAGATGAGCTGTATTCGAGAATAGGTCTAGCAAAGGTTTTATAGTCCCTAGTTTGCAATACAATATTACCGGAGAAGAAGCTTTGCAAGATTAGGTTAACAACTCAATGCCTTTTTGGCACTGCTATTACAGTGAGCTCTGGCCCTTAGATCATTAGAAATGAGTACTCTGATGTCCTTGCAGAGAGAGGGTCATCCACAAGGTCATGTCTGCCCGGCTTGTATTGGATGTTCTAGGGGGGGGGGTTGCCAATGTGTAAGACAGAGCATTTGTTGGTTGAGATTTGGAGTTGCCAATTTGACCATTCTGACATGTTGCTTTGTTTACCCATGAACCTTGTGTGAATAAAGCTTAACTCATCCTTAGTTCTATGCTTGTTAAGGTGAATGTACTGTATGTGGGCAAGCAAATCTCCTGATTGGGCTTTTTTGGTGTAAGTCCATTTTGGCTGCTAGTGGCTGCTTGGACAATTCCGAACAGTTTTCTTGGTAACATTTTCAGAAGAGGTTTGCCCCGATCATCCTAGAATAAGGAAAGACCCACACTCTCCTAGTTGGCTTCATGCCAGACTAGAACTCACGGTCTCCAGGTTTCTGGCCTGGTATTTTTAACCACTATACCAAAAGTCAACAGTGAGATCCAAAGCTACACTTCTGTGTTTTCTTCCAACTTGTGATTATTCCAGTTTAAAGTATGTCCAAGTAGTGTTTTCTCTTATTCTTCTCCCACTGTCCAAGGTTTCCTTCAAAGTACTGTATTTCTACTCAAGAAGCATAACATCTATTAGGTTTTCCATGATTTTGGAAGGCGATTGCAATGAGCTGAAACAGAGGCCACAGAGACAGGAGGGGGATCTCCACTGGGAAGAGCAGATTTGCACCAAGTTAGTTTTCGGAAAACTCAAGAATGCTGTGCATACATTTCTCCTCAGGAAAGGCCCAGTGATCCAAAAGCTATATTCACAGAAAATATTAATCATGATGAATGTGTGTGTGTGTAATGGTATTCTATTTTCTTCACTACCGGTTCAGTAGCAGGAGTGCACACATTCTCAAACGTTTCTGACTTTGTCAACTGGTGGGAGGCAGGGATGGGTTCCTACCGGTTTGGACCGGTTCGGACAAGTAGGTAGTAACTTGGCTGGCCACACCCCCGAACTGGTTCTACCTGCTGGTTTAGGCGGATAGGCAGGAAAAATGCTTTTAAAAGCAGGGGGAAAGTTTCCGACAATTGTGCGGCTCACAGCTGAGCCGTGCTATCCTAGGAAGCTTTTATTTTATTACTGGTTTGCAGAACCAACAACAATCGTTCCTACCAGTTTGGTCGAACTGAGCCAAACTGGGAGGATTTCACCCCTGGTCCTCCCTAAAGGTGGAGGAATCCCAAACACAGACTGAGGCAGATATTTACACATTTCTTTGCTTCTGCTTGGTGACATAAAAGAAAGCTTGCATGCAACAGATGATATAGAAATACAGAAATTATAAAAATAGTCAAGCACACCTTCCGTGCTTTTGGTCACCATCCTAATCCACAGGCTAGTCTTTTCCTTTAGGATTTTCCATGGCCACGAAGGCCTGCATAGACCTGGATTTAGCCTTGCCATCTCAACATATGTACCCTTCAGGCAATCATCAAATTCACTAGATTCCTGATCAACACCATGGGTGAATTGTTATTCTATTCTTTTAATCAAAAGATTAAGCTAGACAATTGCAGCTCCGCAATTCTAGGGGCTGCATATCTAGCCTGACAGCCAGTAGTTAGAGTTGAAAATCAATCAATCAATATCTATCTATCTACCAATCAACCAATCAATTGATTTCTCCAAGCCCTTGCATATCTAACAGGAGTTTTGTCTTTCCACGCAGATCAAGTCTAATGAGAACATCGTAGGAACAGGGAGACACAGGCAACCAGTGGAACAGGGAAAAGGTAAATGTTCTCCCTCCAAATGACACTCCCTCCTCCTGCTTGACAAAAAGCTTCCCAGAAGTTCCCGGGGTGTCTCCATCTATAGAGCTCCAGTCAGTCATGGGATTCAACCCACTTAACAACCGGTTCGCTCAAACCGGTTCGAATCAGCTGAATCCCACCCGGGGCTCCGGTTCTCTCTTGCTGAATGCTGGGTGCCGCTTTCATGTCTGACAAACCTCTCTTCCTTTTCCCACTCACAGCTGGGTTCACTATATCTGATTTCACACTGGCAGGGCATGGAAGGTGGACACACATAGCCAGCCCTGCCATTGGGCAGAAGAAAGGTATAGTCTCAAGCAGTAGAAACAGGTCATTTCCCTCAAATTTCCACAGCCGCTTCCTTCGCTCTTAGTTTTTGCTGGGCATCGCAGTGATGCCTCTTTGCAACTACGGTAAAAGGCTGCCCAGATGCCTATGCTCTATTTCCTCTGGGACAGGCCCTTCTCAGAGATCCACAGAGGGAATTAGGGGCTCAGTCTCTTGTAGTCAGCAGGCTGGCACGCCGGATGTGACTTTGTTTTCAAGGATAACCAAAACATGCAATGAATGAAGGCTAGAGAATGGGATGCAGTTCCCAATCACCTGGTACCCAGAAGGCCCCAGGTTCAACCCAGAGTCAAGAAACCCTGGAGAGCCATGGGAAGGCACTACTAACAGCACTGACTCATGGGTCTTAGGCAGCATTTGGGGTTTTTAGGATGGCAAAGGGTTGAAGGACTCCATGGCATGTGCCATGGGGCCTGTTTTATGTCCGTTGCCCTCCTGTGCAGTGGGAGATGTTACTGGAGGGAGATTCACCTGCTGCTTCATGGATCCCCAAAACAAGAAAAACCACCGACTTGATCATTGCCACCACAAACCTAACATTTATTGTGGAGGAGAAGACAAGCCCTCACAACTGAGAAGAAGACAGCAGCTGAATTCCTTCAGCTCCTGGCTCTCCACTGATCCATTTTTGACTCACATTTCCCAGCATGTTGTGGTCATCCTGGTGAAGTCTGATGTATTCCAACTGGAACTAATTCTATCTATGCATGCATGCATGCATGCATGCACCCACCCACCCACCCACCCACCCACCCACCCACCCATCCATCCATCCATCCATCCATCCATCCATCTATCTATCTATCTATCTATCTATCTATCTATCTATCTATCTATCTATCTATCTATCTATTTATCTCTATCCCAATTCATCCATCTTTGTCTATATCTATCATCATATATGTCTCTTTGTCTCTCTCTGTCTGCCTGTCTATCTGTCTGTATGCCTGTATGCCTACTTACCTAGAGCTGAGATGACACAGTGGTTAAATGCAGCACTGCAGGCTACTTCAGTTGACTGCAGTTCTGCAGTTCGGATGTTCAAATCTCACCGGCTCAAGGTTGACTCAGCCTTCCATCCTTCCGAGGTGCGTAAAATGAGGATCCCGATTGTTGGGGGTAATATGCTGACTCTGTAACCCGCTTAGAGAGGGCTGAAAGCCCTAGGAAGTGGTATATAAGTCTAACTGCTATTGCTACCTAACTACATCTATCTATCTATCTATCTATCTATCTATCTATCTATCTCTATCATCCATCTATCCCTCTATCTCTATTCATCCATCCATTTCTGTTTATATCTGTCATCATATGTCTGTCTTTTCCTTTTTCTGTCTATCTGTCTGTCTACCTACCTACCTACCTACCTACCTACCTACCTACCTATCTACCTACCTGATTAAATGTATATGTCTCTTTCAATCCCCTTCACCCGGGAATTTCATCCTTTAGAAACCAAAGGGGAGTTCGTTTTGAAACATTGGATGTTTGTCGAAAATGCTTTCAACACCCAGTGGCTCATCTACACCATTTTGCCCAGCGGAGAACTCATTGCTGACTCGAGAGACTTCACCGTAGAAAAGTGCTTCCGTGATAGGGTAATGTTGTGTATTTTGTGTTGTGCTGTTAAAGAAAGGCAGAATCTTAATGACCCAGAACAGGTCTTCTCTAAGCTGGTGCTCCTCCGCTCTATTGATGCTAATATCCACAAAGCCTTCTTTGCTCCTGATCCTTTGAGAAAAAAAAGCTCTTGAGTTACACTTTTTCTATCTGCTGGCCCAGGCTGATGTAATCAGTTATGTCCTAGCCAGACCTGTTCCCTTGACTACCGGTATCTCAGTGGGTCATAAATAAATTGCAATGGAAAGTAAACCCCAAACATCGCCTAATCTTAAGCCTTTTTTTAAAACAATTTTGATAGCCTTCATTACATTAATCCTACTCACATAATTATAATAACATTGTACATAATACAATCAACTTTCAACTTCTGGTCCTTTCATCTACCTATTACCGGTAATTGTAACATATTGTATAGAAATATGCATGATTATCTTTCCTCCCTTTCTAATTTCTACCTCTATTCTATATCTTAATATCACAAACCTTATATTGGTAGATACTCTATTTCTATCCTTCATCTCTTGCCTGTTTTAATATCGCAATTAAAAAAATATTAATATCAATATCTTTTCTTCATTGTTGGATGGGAGAATAAGCCTCAGATCAGGCAGGAGAGTTGTGACTTTCTGCAAACTACAAGATGTCACTCCTTTCTTTGTCACCCCTCCAAGGTGACTTTAGTCCTTTAAGGGCCCCCCAATGAAGAGAGTTCAGCCTAGGGTAGCGGAGCCCCGGTCCCTACAATTGTATCGCAACGATGTCAAATGGGAAGTCACCAAGCCTATTTTTGGGGGGGTCAGCCAATAGTTCCATTGAACCTGTCAAACTATAGTTTGAGATTAGTCACAGAGGGCAATTCAACGTTACAATATGCATGACAACAAGGATGACTTCATCCCATTCATTTCTCCTTCCATTCATTCCACACCAAGAGGAAGTGGCTTTTTCAAAGACCTGGTTTATGTTTACAGGCAAAACTGTGGTTCTCTGATCAAGAAGGTCTGCCTGGAGGGGAAACCCAACTCCATATTTCAGGCCCTTACGATTACATCTGTGCCATCCATGCCGTTGATGAGAATGTCTATCTCTTGAAACCTGAAGCTGAGTTCTCCCCTGAGAAGGTGAGTTCTGACTGCATTTCATTTGGGGTCCAGATAGGTCCTGCCTCCTGCTGGTTTCATCCCAAGATTTAAAATTCAAATTCAAATTCAAATGGACAAGACCATGGGAGTGATGAGTGCCTCCACTGTTTGCTGGACCCGTGCCCCTCCTGGTTGGTCTCGACCAGCAGGGAGGTAACACAAGGCTGGCTCCAGAGGATCGCGAACACCTCTCTGCAGGAGGGATCTTTCCCGCAACCTTTGAAGGAAGCGGTGGTAAGACCCCTCCTTAAGAAGCCTTCTCTGGACCCAGCTATCCTCAAAAACTATCGTCCAGTCTCCAACCTCCCTTTTTTAGGGAAGGTTGTTGAGAAGGTGGTGGCCTTTCAACTCCGACGGACCTTGGATGAAGCTGATTATCTAGATCCCTTTCAGTCTGGTTTCAGGCCTGGTTATTGCACCGAAACCGCTTTGGTCGTGCTGAATGATGATCTCTGCGGGCCAGGGATAGAGGATATTCCTCTATCCTGGCGCTCCTTGACCTCTCAGTGGCCTTCGATACCATCGACTATGGTATCCTTCTGCGACGACTGGAAGAGGTGGGAGTGGGAGGCACTATTTTACGGTGGTTCTCCTCTTACCTCTCGGGCAGGTCGCAGTCGGTGTTGGTTGGAGGACAGAGGTCGACCCCTAAGCCCCTTAAATATGGGGTGCCGCAAGGCTTGGTCTTGTCCCCCCTCCTATTTAATATCTACATGAAGCCACTGGGTGAGATAATTCGCCGGCATGGGATTAAATACCATCAATATGCGGATGATACCAGCTGTATCTCTCCGCCCTGTGCCAACTCAGTGTAGCGATGGAAGTGATGTGCCAGTGCCTGGAAGCTGTCAGGGCCTGGATGGGAGTGAACAAGCTTGCACTCAATTCTGACAAGACCGACTGGCTATGGATGTTGCCCCCAAGGACAGTCCAGACATTCCATCTCTAAGCCTGGGGGGTGAAACTTTACACCCCTCAGAGAGGGTCCGCAACTTGGGTATCCTCCTGGACCCGCAGCTGACACTAGAACATCATTTGTCAGCTGTGACCAGGAGGGCTTTTGCCCAGGTTCGCCTGGTGCACCAGTTGCGGCCCTACCTGGACCGGGAGGCCCTTCGGATGGTCACTCACACCCTCATCACCACAAGACTTGACTACTGTAATGCGTTCTACATGGGACTGCCCCTGAAAAGTGTTCGGAGACTACAACTGGTCCAGAATGCAGCCGCGCGAGTGATATTGAGTGTACCGAGATACACCCATGTTACACCTATCCTCCGTGAGCTGCACTGGCTCCCTATCGGTCTCCGAATGCGCTTCAAGGTGCTGGTTATCACCTTTAAAGCCTTACATGGCCTAGGACCCGGATATCTGCGAGACTGCCTTCTGCCACATACCTCCCAACAGCCGATAAGATAACACAGGATGGGCCTTCTCTGGGTGCCGTCGACCAGACAATGTCGTCTGGCAACACCACGGGGGAGGGCCTTCTCTGTAGCTGCTCCGACCCTATGGAACGATCTACCCCCAGAGATCCGGACCCTTCCCACTCTCTCGGCCTTCTGAAAGGGTACTAAAACCTGGCTATTCCGGCAGGCCTGGGGCTGTTGACTTCATGAATGAGGTCCAGCCCCGCCTAGATTGAGTGCATGATCTGCTTTTAATCTGCTTTTCTTCTCTATTTTTTAATATTTATCCTTTTAGAGATGTATTTCTGTAAGCCGCCCGGAGTCCTTCGGGATTGGGCGGCATATAAATTCATTAAATTTGAATTTGAATTTGAATTCTTATGAAGTATAAAATGGAAGAAGAAATTGTGACAGAACAAATGGTAAAATGAGCACAGAACTTTGGCTACAATATTGAATTAGATAAATAGGAAAAATTTTGGGGAACAAATTTAAAAATAATACTATTGGTTGCATACAAGGAAAACCAGTACAAAATGCTTTACAGATGGCACCTAACATCAGTAAGCCTAGCAAAAATTTCAGCAAATAGTTCACCAAAATGTTGGAAATGTGAATTAACACGCTGAACATATTATCACATATGGTGGACGTGTGAGGAGGCTAAAAAGTATTGGAAAAGGATTAAAAATAGAGTCAATAACAGGAGTCAAAATTGATTTGAAACCAGAGGTTTTTTTACTAGGAAAAATGACTGCGAAATTTTAAAAAGAAATCCAGTATTTAATTTTATACATAATTACGGCAGTGAGGATTGCCTTCGCTCAGAAATGAAAAAATAAATTGATACCAAGCGAAGATGAAATAATAAGAAAGGTAATGGGCTGTCCCAAAATGGACAAATTAACAAAAAAAATCCAGGGAAAAGAAGAAACAGAATATTACCAGATATGGGAAAAATAGTTTAGGTGGATGGAGGAAAGAAACAAGGATCAATGAAAGAAGTCAATAAAACCCAAAAATAGAAGTTAAGGAAAATTAACACACACACACACACACACACACACACTCACACACACACTCAAGAGAATTTAAATTTATTAGAGGTAATCACCCAATATAGCAGATAGATGAATAAAATAAGAGGGTTAGAAATGGTGAAACGCAAATGAAATATATTAGGAGAAATAACATAAGGATAATTGTATCGATTTGCAATTGCTATTAGAAAGAACAGGAAGTTCCTGTTCGTGCTGTTTTGTGTAAATGTAGTGTACACCTAAGTTTTGTGTGCGTGTATTTTGTATGTAAATAAAAATAAATAACAACAACAATAATAACAATAACAATAATAATGAATAGAATCTCCCTCCCTCCCCATAATTGCAGGTCATGTTGTCCAATTAAATGTCCAACTGTTGTTATGGAAAACTGTCCGAGTCTTAGTAGAACATCTGGTTAGATGACCTTGGTTCCCAGGGGACGATTTCTTGTTGCTGTCTGGAAATGACATCCCTCCCTGACTCTGTGGCAGCTGAAAAGTGGCAATGGCTGCAATAAGCAAAATCTCCCTTTGAAGTTGACACAGAGTCCCAGAGCCAGTGTGGAGTACTGGGGAAGGAAGCAGACTAAGAAGCCAAATTCTGGTTCTCCATCAAACATAGATGCTTCCTTGGATCACTCCTGAATTCTTAATCGAGGCTGTCTCAGAGGTGTCTCAATGTAGAATCATCTGGATCACCTTGGCCAGAAGACCAAGATGGCCTCTGCTTTGAGATTTCCAGTAAAAGAGAGCTCATCATTTCATGTGGTGGCTTGTAATGGAACGTGAAAATGACCTTGGAAGACAGACAGAAGAGATTCTGCCTAAGGAGCTCAAAATGAAGTAATGAGCACAGAAAGAAACGTGGAAGGGACCTGTCCTAATTGATCAACTGCTAAAAAGATGTGGCAAGATAACTTTCAGGCTTACAAGACACTATTGATGTGGCCTTACAGTTAACTAATCTTATTGTGTTTATTGTTTGGTCTACTGAACCTGAGAGGCTGATACCAACCTTGCAGGTTTGAAAGTGCAACTCACCTGCTGTCTCTTTACCATCTGATTGGTCACGGTGGATCCTCACTATATTTCTTTCTCTGTCCATTACTCAGCTTCAGGTTCGTCCTTCTTTTATCTGATTTCTCTGCCTTCTCTCACCTCCCAAGGTCATTCTCCCATTATATCAAGAGCCAGGGTGGCGCAGTGTTTAGAATGCAGGTACTGCAGGCTAACTCATTGCTCACTCCAGGTGTTCGGTTCTGACCGGCTCAAGGTTGACTCAGCCTTCCATCCTTCCGAGGTTGGTAAAAATGAGGACCCAGATTGTTGGGGGCAATAGGCTAACTTTATAAACCACTTAGAGAAGGTTGTAAAACACTATGAAGTGGTATATAAATCTAAGTGCTATTGCTATTGCACAAACTGTTTCATTGGCTGATAGCTTGATGGACAGGAAGTTCCTCTAGCCAAAATCTCCATCCTCAGTTGCATTGCATTCTTTCTCATTTCAGTTTTACAGCCTCTTTCCCAAGAAGGATCACACCTTCTCTGTTGACCGCTTTATGGATGCATTCAATCTTCATCCCTGTCCTACAGAAAAACCATTGAGGGGTGAAAGAATTGGCCACCCAGTGCATTTTCTCCCTCAAGATGGGGATGCTTACAAGATATTCAGGGTAAGTATCAAAGCTATTGTCAGAGTTTTGGCAGTGTGACTATTATAATGAGATAAACCCAGGAGCAAAACACAGCACACAACACACAAAACCTTTTATAGAATAGTAGTTTATATACAAATATATACATACATATACATGGAGATAAATCCCTTACCGCTCAGCTACAGACACAAGGAGAGAAATGAGATACATGATGAGAGAGATACATTAGGAGAGAGAAACACGCCCTCTCATTGCCTCCCTTAAATAGACAACTCTTACAACAGTAAATGATCTGTGAATGCCACCAGAATGCCCGGGGCCCGACTCACTCGGCAGGTCACATGCTCGACCTCGTATTCCACTCGGAGCAGTGGAGTTGTGATCTTGGTTTGAGGGGTAGCGAGATCTTACCCCTGTCATGGTCGGACCACTACCTACTGAGGCTTGACTTTCGGAGACCAAACCCCCACTGTAGGGAGGAGGAACCGATTAGGTGGTTCCACCCCAGGCGACTTATGGACCCTTTGGGCTTTCAGACGGAGCTTGGAGTTATTCCTGATACCCTCGTCCGCAGTCCAGCAGAGACTCTGGTTGCTGCCTGGAACTCAGCGGCGACAGAGGCTCTTAACCGGATTGCGCCTTTACGGCCGATCCGAGGCAGTGGATCCAGGAGGGCCCCTTGGTTTACTGAGGAACTCCGGGAGATGAAGCGCCGAAAGAGACGCCTAGAGCAACGATGGAGATCCAGTAAGTCCGAGTCAGACCGAGCACTTTTAACATCTAGCATCAGAGCTTACCTCCGGGCAATTAGGACGACTAAAAGAACACACATTGCCTCTCTGATTGCTTCCGCTGAGTCGCGCCCAGCCGCCTTGTTCAGGATAACCCGTTCCCTCCTAAATAGGAGGGATACGAGCGATCCTTTGCAAGGCAGAGCTGAGGATTAAGTCCAATTCCTTGCGGATAAAGTTGCTCGGCTTCGGGCAGACCTGGACTCCAATTGCGCAGAACCAGCTGAGGCACCAGGAGAGAATCTGGCAGGACATCACTGGATTGATTTTCAAGCTGTTACCCCTGAGGATGTGGACAAGGCAGCTGTAAGTACCTCCACATGTGTACTGGACCCGTGCCCCTCCTGGCTGGTTGCTAACAGCAGGGAGGTGACATGGGGCTGGATCCAGGCGGTTGTTACCGCCTCCCTTCGGGAGGGGTTCTTTCCCCCCGCTCCAAAGGCGGCAGTGGTGAGACCCCTTCTGAAGAAACCATCTTTGGATCCAGCCGTCTTAAACAACTATCGTCCAGTCTCCAACCTCCCCTTCGTGGGGAAGGTTGGGTAGCCTTTCAGCTCCGGCGGTCCTTGGAGGAAACCGATTATCTAGATCCCTTCCAGTCGGGATTTAGGCCTGGCTACAGCACGGAAACCGCTTTGGTCGCATTGATCGATGATCTCTGGAGAGCCAGGGATGGAGGCTATGCCTCTGTCCTAGTGCTTCTTGACCTCTCAGCGGCTTTCGATACCATCGACCATGGTATCCTTCTGCGACGACTGCGGGAGGTGGGGGTGGGAGGCACTGTCCTACGGTGGTTCTCTTCTTACCTCTCGGACAGGTTGCAGTCGGTGCTGGTTGGAGGGCAGAGATCGACCCCTAGGCCCCTTATGTATGGGTACCGCAGGGTTCGGTCCTGTCCCCCCTCCTGTTTAATATCTACATGAAACCGCTGGGTGAGATCATTCGACGGCACGGGATAAAATGCCACCAGTATGCCGACGATACGCAGTTGTATCTGTCCGCCCCGTGCCAATTCAATGAAGCGGTGGACGTGATGTGCCAGGGCCTCGAGGCTGTTAGGGACTGGATGGGGGCTAATAAGCTTGTACTCAATCCAGATAAGACCGAGTGGCTGGTGTGTTTCCCTCCTACTAATTGGCCAAGTATTCCATCTCTCAGGCTGGGGGGTCAAACAGTACGCCCCTCAGACAGGGTCCGCAATTTGGGAGTCCTCCTGGACCCACAGCTGACTTTTGAACACCACTTGCCAGCTGTGACCAGGGGGGCATTTGCCCAGGTTCGCCTGGTGCACCAGTTGCGTCCCTACCTGAACCGGGAGGCCCTCACTACAGTCACTCGCGCCCTTGTGACCTCTAGACTGGACTACTGCAACGTGCTCTACATGGGGCAGCCCTTGAAGAGCATTCGGCGACTTCAGCTTGTCCAGAATGCAGCCGCGCGAGCGATCGTGGGTGCACCTCGGTTCACCCACGTAACACCTATCCTCCGCGAGTTGCACTGGCTGCCTATTGGTCTCCGGATACGCTTCAAGGCGCTAGTCGTCACTTATAAAGCCCTTCATGGTATTGGACCTGGGTACTTGAGAGACCGCCTGCTGCCAATTACCTCCACCAGACTGATTAGATCCCACAGACTAGGCCTCCTCCGAATTCCATCCGCTGGCCAGTGTCGACTGGCAACTACCCGGAGGAGAGCCTTCTCTGTGGCTGTTCCGACCCTCTGGAACGAACTCCCCATGGAGATTCGCATCCTCACCACCCTCCAGGCCTTCCGCAAAGCCCTTAAAACCTGGCTGTTCCGACAGGCCTGGGGCTAAAGAACCGTGCCCCTATCTCGAATGGTATGATTGTTGCGCTTTTAAATTATGTATTGTTTTGTGTTGTTTGTCAAATTGTTTGTATCCCCCCTTCCCTTGTTTTGAGCTGTGAGCCGCCCTGAGTCCCCCTCGGGGGAAAAGGGCGGCATACAAATGAAATAAACAGTTAAAACAGTTAAACCAGAGTCTTAAAGTGGCGATACCTGTAATGCTGATCATCCTCATTGCATCAGTTTACAGATTACAGATTAGAACCTTATATCAGCTGGTAGCTATTAAATCTTCTTTACCTGACAGCTATGATTCTCCACATGGGAGATGCTCTCATTAAGCAAGAAGTGCATAGTAGGTTCTCTGTTGAGTTGAAGTAGACTTCTGGTATCTTCCTGGCCAGATCCATAGAGATATAGTTTCTTTGCAGGATCTAATCTGGGTCAGTCACTGGGACCAGAGGTTTTGTCTTCTGAGTCTTGTGCTGGAGCCCATCCTCAGGAGACCAGCACATGTTCTGGTAGAGAGATGTTCCCTGAAGATGTGTGCCAGCATGAGTCCGAAAGCTCGGAAGACAAAATCTCTTGTCCCGGTGACTGACCGAGATTGGATCCTGCAACATTATCCTGGGACACGTGTATTTGCCTTCATTCATGATGTACTTTCCTTATTTTCTAAATGGTTTGCCCTTCCTAACCATTTGCCCTGGGATTTAATCTGACCCTACACTGGTCCTCAATTTATAATTGAGGCCCAGAATTCTATTGCGAAGGGAGACATGTTAGTTTTGCCCCATTTTATGAGTTTTCTTGCCACAATTGTTAAGTGAATTACTGCAACAGCAGTTAAGAATCATGGTGGCACAGTGGTTAGAATGCAGTGCTGTGGGCTAACTCACTTTTTACTCCATGAGTTCGATTTTGAGCAGCTCAAGGTCAAGCCTTCTATGCTTCCAAGGTCAGTAAAACAAGGACCCAGATTGTTGGGGCCAGTATATAAACCTCTTAGAGAGGGCTGTAAAGCACTATGAAGCGGCATAAAAGTCTAAGTGATATTGCTATTAATAACATGGTTGTTAAGTAAATCTGGCTGCCCCATTGACTTGACCCCAAGTCACTGCAACTGTCATAAATATGAGTCAGTTGCCCGACATCTGAATTTTGATCATATGACCAAGGGAATGCTGTAATGGGCGTATGAAAAACAATCGTAAGTAACTTCTTTCAATTTTGAATGGTCACTAAACAAACTGTTGTAAGTAGAGACCTACCTGTATTAATTTAATTTCCAAGCTGATATAGCACCAGAGCCATGGTGGTGCAGTGGTTAGAATGCAGTATTGCAGGCTAACTCACTGCTCACTCCAGGAGTTCGAACCCGACCAGCCCATCCTTCTGAGGTGGATAAAATGAGGACCCAGATTGTTGGGGGCAATGTGCTGACTCTGTAAACTCTCTGACTCTCAGAGAGGGCTGAAAAGCAGTGAGATGGTATATAATTCTACGTTCTATTGCTATCAGCCAAGAGCTGCCATCTGCTAAGACAGGCCTGTCAAACTGATGGCCTACAGGCCAGATGCATCACACACAGGCTACGCCTACCTCAGCTCTGCAAAGGTAAAAAACATCCCGAGTCATCATGGGACGTGATAAAGTTTAACAGCTATGAAATGCCTCTCCCACTGCTTCTCTGCCACAGACCCATCAAAGGATTGGCTTTCTGGCTATAGGTGGCGGTTGACAATGCCAATTTCCATCTGTTCCTTGTCTGTCCCTTTAAGTAGCACATGCTGAAGATGCATCGCTATGAAAAAAAATTACTGGGACAATAATATATTCCTTGTGGTTGGGTATATTAGAACATACTGAAAAATAAACATTGATAAGTAGTTTTCATGAGCAGAAAGGACTGTTCCTCAATGGCTTGTTTGCTTCATCTGGTAGGAATTCGGCTTGAACATTTTTACCAACACCAGGCTACGCATCCCGGGATACTGCTCCGACCGTGGTAAGATCTGGAATGGGGAGAAAGTGTTAAGGAATCTTTTACAATCAAGCTAGTTCCAGGATTGAGTACTGGAACTCTTGCATGGATGGAGACCTCGATAACTGAGATTTGATCCCAAATTCCTCTGTTCCAAGGAGCTGTGCTCCTCTGTTGCAGGAATTGGGTATATCTAGTCTAATGAAAAGATACGATAGAAATTGAAATAGAATAAGAGTTGGAAATCTTCTAGTCCAACCCTTGCTTAGGCAGAAAACCCTCTACCATTCAGACAAATGGTTATCCAAACTCTTCTTTAAAACTTCCAATTGTTGGAGCATTCACAACTTCTGGAAGCAAGTTGTTCCACTGATTAATTATTCCAATTGTCAGGTGATGTCTCCTTAGTTCTAGGTTGCTTCTCTTCTTGTTTAGTTTCCACCCATTGCTTCTCTCCTTGTTTAGTTTCCACCTATTGCTTCTTGTCCTGTCCTCAGATCGTAGTCTTCCAATATTTGAGGGTCTGCAAGAGAGAAGGGAGTGTGTGTGTCAACCTATTCTCCAAAGTCTATGTAGATTTTCAGTCATCCACGTCATGGTTGATCCAAAGGTGCAACTGGACTTTCTGGGTTTTTCTTGGAAGACGTTTCACTTGTCATTTAAGAAACTTCTTCAGAGCTGATTTTTTAAAATTTTCTGACCCTGAGAGCAATCAACCAATGGAATAGCTTGCCTTCAGAAGTTATGGGAGCTTCATCACTGGAAACTTTCAAGAAGAGCCATCAGTCAGAAATTGTATAAGGTCTCCTGCTTGGGCATGGGGTTGGACTAAATGACCTACAAGATCCCTTCCAACTCTGTTAATCTGTTAAAAACCAGAAAGTCCAGTTGCCTATTGAAAAGGCACCTTTGGGACTATTCTCCTAAGCATCTGAAGGCAAGACAAGAATCAGTGGTTGAGAACTAATCAAGGAGGAGAGCCTTTTCAGTAGCAGCTCCGACCCTTTGGAACGATCTCCCCGTGGAGATTCGTACCCTCACCACCGTCCAGACCTTCCGCACAGCCCTTAAGACCTGGCTAGCCCGTCAGGCCTGGGGATAAAGATAATTTGTCCCCACCCGAATGATGAATGAATGTTGCTTACTATTTTACTTCTATGTATTGTTTGTGTCTATTGTCTGTACCCTCCCCGCCTTATTTTATGTAAGCCGCCCTGAGTCCCCTCAGGGAAAAGGGCAGCCTATAAATACTAATAAAATCCTAAAATCCTAAATCCTAAAAGGAGAGGACCAACCTAGAAATAAGGAGGTCTTTCCCGACAGGTAGAACAATTAACCAGTGGAACTGCTTGTGTTCAGAAGTTCTGGTTTCTCCAGCACTGAAGATTTTGAAGAAGAGATTGGCCAACCACATGTCTGAAATGGTGTAGAGTCTTCTGCTTGAGCAGTGGGTAGAAGACCTCCAAGGTCCCTTCCAGCTCTGTTGTTTCATTTTTCCGTACCCTAGAATCCACATGATCTGCCCCGTGTCCTTGTTAAAAATTATGTCACCACATGGGCAATGCCACTTACTTTCTCTTGATGCCCAAAATCCTTTTCTTAAAGTCTCTTAAGCAATTGAGAAGAGCCGTGGTGGCACAGTGGTTAGAATGCAGTATTGTAGGCTAATTCTGCCGACTGCCAGCAGTTCAAATCTCATCAGGCTCAAGGTTGATTCAGCCTTCCATCCTTCCGAGGTGGGTAAAATGAGGACCCAGAGTGTTGGGGGTAAGAGGTTGACTCTGTAAACCACTAAGAGAGGGCTGTAAAGCACTGTGAAGCAGTATACAAGTCTAAGTGCTGCTGCTATTCCTGACTTGTTGAGGACCCAAATCCAACAACACTGCTTTAATTGAGATTTGGTAGTAACCATCACAAAGAGGGCGAAGTTTATGGGGGAATATAACAGGTGATGTTTGAGCTCTGGAATAGAGTTCCATGAATCAAAGAAAGTGGAAAGGTTGAGGCTTTCAGTGGTGAAATTAGGACATTGCTCCCCCGTTGCCCAACTGTCCGGACGCCTCCAGTCATCCGCCATTAATTTATGCAGACAAAGACCAAAACTGGATCTGGGAGGGGAGGGGCTATTATCCTTTGAGTACAAATAATCAAATGGCTTTCTCTCTGTTACAGATTTGCCAATGGAGTGGGACTTTAATGCTTTCACAAAACCTGGAAAGCCTGTTTTTGTTCAGAGTGTCTCTCCCCCGAGAATTGACCCCTTGCGAATCCCTGGAGTTCCTCCTCTTATTGTTATCACTAGTGATGAGGATGAGTCTGCTCCTAAAAGGACACCTCGGCGCTTCCTTCCTGAACCGTGGATATGGGAACTCGTTACTGTAAGGTAAGTGGATGGCACAGTCTAAGAGATTCCCCTGGAGACTAATTTCTCCAGCTTAGAGGGGCTTCCAGCCATGGAGGGCTATAACCACCCCTGATCCCATCCTCCCTAATGGCAAGTTTGAGCTGGCTTGGCTGAGCATGAAGGCAGTCGTAATCCAATATTCCTGGAAGGCACCAGGAGAAGTCAGTTGCTTAAAATTGGGAGGAGTCTGCCTGCAATTCATTCTGTGTCAGTCTGGCCACAACTACTCCCTAGGGAAAGAAAGACTCTTGACTCCATAGGTTTTAGAGAAAAGGTATTTTTTACTAGAGATGCTGAATGCAGCATGGATGAGGCAAGCTCTAAAGAAAAATCGTATGAAAATCGTGTCAGAGTTTGTTGCTGCCAGCACACAAACAAATAATTCAGCAGGATTCAATTATATATAAGAAACTTCTTTATATACAATAATACAACACATGATGCACGTATACAATACCCATGCAGCTTTTTCCAACATGGTAGAGAGAAGAAGTAGCAGCAAGTAAAAGCAACACAGGCCAGGATGGAAGCAAGCTAGTGCCAGTGCACTCAAGCTCTTATATATAGAACAGTTAAGCCACACCCAGGCTCCAAACTGTCTCAGTCACCAAACAGTCCCACCTGTCACCATGTCTATTCCAATTCATGAACTCTTATACATTGACAAATTGTATATTGAAAGCAATTCCCAATCAGGCTCTGTTCCAATGTTTTGGGAACTTGATAGCTCAGGCACCGGTGCAAATTCCTTTCCCAGGTCTGGTGTCCTTGAAGCTCAGTGTTAGTGTCCACACTCCCCAATTTCCCATAGCATTCTTTCACACCTTCAGCATGCTTCCCTTCCCAGATGCCCCCTTCCCCCTGGTTATGGCAGTTGCTAGCAAGCTTCAAAGACAGAGAAGATGAGCAGCTGACATCTTGATTGGAATACTGATTCTTTTTTTAAAAAATGTAATCCTCAACTTACGACCACAATTGAGCCCAAAAGATATGTTGTTAAGTGAGAAATTTGCTACACTTAACAAATTTCTCATGTAACAACATATCTGTTGGGGTCAATTGTGGTCATAAGTTGAGAGTTACATTTTACCCACTGGTTGCTGCAGTTATTCAATTAGCAACACGGTTGTTAAATAAATCTGGCTTCCCCATTGACTTTGCTTGTCAGAAGGTTGCAGAAGGAGTTCACTGCAAGAGTTATAAGTGTGAATCCAAATGCAAATCATGTGACCATGGGGATCAACGGTCATAAGTGAAAAAATGGTCATAAATTGCTTTTTTTCAGTGTCATTCTAACTTCAAATGGTCACTAAGTGAACTGTTCTAAGTTGAGGACTACATGTATTAAATATTAAAACTCTGCAAACAGTTCATGTCACAGCATTCTAACTCTATACAGCTAGTCCTTGACTTATGACCACAATTAAGACCAACATTTCTATGGTTAAGCGAGACATTTCTTAAGTGAATTTTGCCCCATTTTATGACCTTCTTTGCCATAGTTATTATGCAAATCGCTGCACTTGATAAGTTAGTAACACAGTTGTTAAGTGAATCTGGCTTCCCCATTGACTTTGCTTGACAGAAGGTCGCAAAAGGGGATCACAAGTCCTTGGGACATAGCAGCGGTCATAAATATGAAGCAGTTGCCAGGCGCCTGAATTTTCATCACATGACAATGAAGAGGCTGCAAAAGTTGTAACTTTGAAAAATGGTCATAAGTTACATTTTTCGGTGCCGTTGTAACTTTCAACAGTCACTAAGCGAACTGTTGTAAATTGTGGACCACCTATATTATTATGTAGACATCTGATTCATTGAGGTGTTTCGCACAGCTGCTCCAGGACAGAGCAATCTTTTATGCTGTTCTTTCATCCAAAAAATGTATGGTTAGTGCTAAATTTATAATCCTAATTGAGCCAGGAATTATGGTCATAAATCACTGCAGTTGTAAATTGAGGCACAATGACCTGGCCCTGATTTTTTTAATATGGTCGCTAAACAAATACCAGAGTTGTTAAGCAAATCCTTTTTCCCCCAATGGGGGTTGCTTGCTGGAGACCAGAACTGAATGCCAGAAATCAGCAAAAAAAACCATTGCAAATCTCAGTCATGTGACCACAGGAGGCTGCAAATTGCCGGTTGCCAAGTGTTCAAAGTGTGTTTTGTCTCTGTGTGTGTGTGAGTGCGCATGTGTGCAGCCATCATGCCTTTGAAAAGATGTCGCTTTGGGATAGGGGACACCATCATAACTGTTAGATCGGCGTGAATGCCGCAGGCGAGAGTCGCTAGTGATTTTAGCACTTTTTATTTCCAGCAAAATGTGACTGCGCTCTGCCGGCTGGGCTGCCGGAGCTCCCCCTTTAAGGAGCTCTAGGCAGACCAGCCAGCTAATGACAGCAGTTTAAATCTCATGCAGTCAGGACAGCTAATCAGCGGTAAGCATGAAAACTTGTCGATTCTAGCCAATCCGTGGCAAGCATGAAACCTTATGTAGATTCTAGCCAATCCATGGCGAGCATGAAAGCCTATGTAGATTTCTGATGTAAGTACATACGTAACAGCCTCCCCTCCTAGAGTGAACAGTGTCCAATCCCTTGCCTACATATGTGATGTAGTCCTCCAGGTAGGTGGGGCACACCGGCTTCCAACTGGACCTGTGCAGTTCACTTGTCCCCAGGATCTCGGCTACAGCGGTCGAGTCTGCTGTTTCTCTGGCTGCCTGGGAAGGAACCTTCTGGAGCTCCTCGGCCCGCGAGTCGAGTTCTGGCCTGGTTCCTTCAGTTTACAAGACCGTCGCTCCCCACTGGATACCCTCGATCCTAGATAAGTGATCGCGGCTCAGTTTGGCATGTAGTTCCCCTGTTGGGACACCGAGTAGGCCTGGTTCCCACTAGTCTGCTTCCCAGCGTGTGGTTAAGCGTGCTCCTTGGGGTGGAGACCTCAGGTTCTGTGATGGTTTCTCTGATCCTCTGGTTGCAGTCCAATCGCCCTGGTTCCTAAGCTCAGTGTCCCTCAGGCAGTGTTTGAGTTGGTCGATATGCCTCCTCCAGATTTGCTCGTCCTCCAGCTCAATGCAGTATGACTTGGAGCCAGTGACAGCCATGACTCAGCCTGCCAGCCAGGTTGGGTACCCCACATAGTTGTGTGCAAATACCTGGTCCTGTATGTTGAATGCCCGCATGGGCCGTGCAGAGTCCAGGGGGGACTCAGGAAGATAGTCTGGGTGGTATCGGTCAAATCGTGACCTCAGCCTTCTTCCCATCAGCAACTCCGCTGGGGTCTTGTTGGTGGTCGCATGGGGGGTGATGTGTTAAGCGACGAGGAACTGGTCAACTTTTTCCTGCCAATTCCCTAGGCCCACTTGGGTGAGGGTTTCCTTGGTTAGTCTCATCATCCGCTTGGCCTGCCCATTGCTTGCCAGGTGGAAAGGAGAGATGAGTACGTGCTGGATCTCTTGCTCCACAAGGAATGCCTCCATGGTCTTCGCCATCAGTTGTGAGCCGTTATCGGAAACCATGATGTCAGGTAGACCATGGGTGGAGAGGAATCATCAGAGGACTCAAATGGTGGCTTCTGCCGTGGTTGTCTGCATGATGATTACTTCTAGCCATTTGGAGTATGAGTCCACGGCAATTAGGAATGTTTGTCTTTCTACTGGCCCTGCAAAGTCAATATGTATGCAGGACTAGGGTCCCTTGGCCGCTTCCCATTCATGAGTGGGTGCCGTGGAGCTGCTGGTTGTGTCTCCTGGCAGGGTTTGCATGTGGCCACCCATTCAGTAATGTTCTTGTCCATCTGGGGTCACCAGATGTAGCTCCGGGCTAATGCCTTCATTCTCATGATCCCAGGGTGCCCCACGTGTAACACATCCATGGCTCGCCTCTGAAGCTTTTGGGGAATGATAACCCTTTCTCCCCACAGCACACAGCCTTTTATGGTTGACAGTTTGGTTAGCTCGCTGTGGTAACTCTGGAACTCCTCCCTCAGTCTCTCCTGTGGCCACCCCCTCAACACCCAGTTCAGAACTTTCCATAATGTTTTGTCTTTTTGGGTGTGTTTGGTGATGTCTCTGGCGGTTACTGGGCTGGCTGGGTCAATGTTGATCAGTACTTGGGCAGTGAGTGCAGGGTCTTCCACTAGTTCTGGCAGCGGGCAGCGGTTGAGCGCGTCAACATGGCTGATGTCTTTGCTGGGTCAGTGGATCAGCTCATAGTCATACGCAGTGAGGAAAATGGCCCATCTGGTCATTTTCGGGGGCATGTATGGAGGGATCTGTTGGTTTCCAGTGAGAAGTCCTAATAGGGGCTTATGGTCGGTGACCAGCTCGAAATGTCTTCCGTATACATACTCGTGGAACCGCTTGATTCCTGCCACCACGGCCAAGGCCTCTTTATCAATTTGACTGTAGTTGCACTCAGCCGGTGACAGAGTCTTTGAATAATAAGCTTCCGTTCTGCCTGGTAGGCACAGGGGGATAATCTGGTAGGCCATCGCTGGGTTGAGTTTCAAGCAGTTGCCCCTGAGGACGTGGACAAGGCCATGAGAGCTGTGAGTGCCTCCACATGTGTACTGGACCCGTGCCCCTCCTGGCTGGTTGCTAACAGCAGGGAGGTGACATGGGGCTGGATCCAGGCGGTTGTTACCGCCTCCCTTCGGGAGGGGGTCTTTCCCCCCGCTCTTAAGGCGGCGGTGGTGAGACCCCTCCTGAAGAAACCATCCTTGGATCCAGCCATTCTTAACAACTACCATCCAGTCTCCAACCTCCCCTTTGTGGGGAAGGTTGTTGAGAAGGTGGTGGCATTTCAGCTCCAGCGGTCCTTGGAGGAAGCTAGTTACCTGGACCCATTCCAGTCTGTCTTCAGGCCTGGCTACAGCACAGAAACCGCTTTGGTCGCATTGACTGATGACCTCTGGAGAGCCAGGGACGGAGGCCACGCCTCCATCCTGGTTCTCCTTGACCTCTCAGCGGCTTTCGATACCATCGACCATGGTATCCTTCTGCGATTACTGCGGGAGGTGGGGGTGGGAGGCACTGTTTTGCAGTGGTTCTCCTCTTACCTCTCGGACAGGTCGCAGTCGGTGTTAGTTGGAGGGCAGAGATCGACCCCCAGGCCCCTAACATATGGGGTGCCGCAGGGTTCGGTCTTGTCCCCCCTACTTTTTAACATCTACATGAAACCGCTGGGCGAGATCATTCGGCGGCACGGGATAAAATACCACCAGTATGCAGACGATACTCAGTTGTATCTGTCCGCCCCGTGCCAACTCAATGAAGTGGTGGAGGTGATGAACCAGGCCTTGAAGCTGTTAGGGACTGGATGAGGGCTAACAAGCTTGTGCTCAACCCAGATAAGACCGAGTGGCTGTTATGTTTCCCTCCCACTAATTCGGCAAGTATTCCATCTCTCAGGCTGGGGGGTCAAATATTACGCCCCTCAGACAGGGTCCACAACTTGGGAGCCCTCCTGGACCCACAGCTGACTTTTGAACACCATCTGTCAGCTGTGACCAGGGGGGCATTTGCCCAGGTTCGCCTGGTGCACCAGTTGCGCCCCTACCTGAACCGGGAGGCTCTCACAACAGTCACTCCTTCGCTCGGTGAACACTCTGATGGAGCGCAGGAGTTCATGGCTTCCATGACAGCCATGGGCTTGACTCAGGTAATTCGAGGCCTAACCCACTCAGCGGGTCACACACTTGGCCTTCGTATTCCTCTTGGAGCAGTGGAGTTATGATCTTGGTCTGAGGGGTAATGAGATCATACCCCTGTCGTGGTCAGACCACTGCCTACTGAGGCTAGACTTCCGGAGGCCAAACCCCCACCGTAGGGAGGAGGAACTGACCAGGTGGTTCCGCCCCAAGCGACTTATGGACCATGTTAGGTTCCAGACGGAGCTTGGGGTTATTCCTGATACCCTCGCCCACAGTTTGGTGGAGACCCTCGTCACTGCCTGGCACTCGGCAGCTTCGGGGTCTCTAGACCGGATTGCGCCACTACAGCCCCTCCGGGTCAGCGGCCCCCGGAGGCCTCCTTGGTTTACTGAGGAGCTCCGGGAGATAAAGCGCCGGAGGAGATGCCTAGAGCACTCGTGGAGGTCCGATAGGTCCGAGTCGAAACGGGCACTTTTAACAGCATGCACCAAGGAGTATATTCGGACTTTAAGAACAGCAAAAAGAACACATATCGCCTCCTTGGTAGCGTCCGCCGAGTCCCGCCCAGCTGCCCTGTTTAGGATAACCCGCTCTCTCCTAAATAGGAGGGAGACGGGGGACCCCTTACAGGGTAAGGCTGAGGATTATGTCCAGTTCTTGGCGGACAAAGTTGCCCGGTTTCGATCGGACCTGGACTCCACTCCAGCAGATCCAGCCGAGACACAAGGGGAAGACTTGGCAAACCATCTCTGGGTTGAGTTTCAGGAAGTTGCCTCTGGGGATGTGGACAAGGCTATGCGAGCTGTGAGTGCCTCCACCTGTATACTGGACCTGTGTCCCTCCTGGCTGGTTGCCAACAGCAGTGTGGTGACACGAGGCTGGATCCAGGCGGTTGTTACTGCCTCTCTTCGGGAGGGGCACTTCCCCACCGTGCTTAAGACAGCGGTGGTGAGACCCCTCCTGAAGAAACCGTCCTTGGATCCAGCTGTCCTTAATAACTACCGTCCAGTCTCCAACCTCCCCTTTGTGGGGAAGGTTGTTGAGAAGGTGGTGGCCGTCCAGCTTCAGCGTACCTTGAAGGAAGCTAACTATCTAGACCCCTTCCAGTCCGGCTTCAGGCCCGGTTACAGCACAGAAACCGCTTTGGTCGCATTGACCGATGATCTTTGGAGAGCTAGGGAGGCCGCGCTTCCATCCTAGTTCTCCTTGACCTCTCAGCGGCTTTCGATACCATCGACCATGGTATCCTTCTGTGACGACTGTGGGAGATAGGGGTGGGCGGCACTGTTTTGCAGTGGTTCTCCTCCTACCTCTCGGACAGGTCGCAGTCAGTGTTGGTTGGGGGGCAGAGATCGTCCCTGAGGCCCCTAACTTATGGGGTGCCGCAGGGTTCGGTCTTATCCCCCCTACTATTTAACATATACATGAAACTGCTGGGTGAGATCATTCGGAGGCACGGGATAAAATATCACCAATATGCGGACGATACACAGTTGTATCTGTCCACCCCGTGCCAACTCAATGAAGCGGTGGAGGTGATGAACCGGGGTCTTGAGGCCGTTAAAGACTGGATGAGAGCAAACAAGCTGATACTCAACCCAGACAAGACCGAGTGGCTGTTGTGTTTTCCTCCCAAAAATTTGATCAATGTACCATCACTCAGGCTGGGGGGACAAAATTTATACCCCTCAGACAGGGCCCGCAACTTGGGAGTCCTCCTGGACCCACAGCTGAGTTTCGACCATCATCTTTCAGCTGTGACCAGGGGGGCATTTGCCCAGGTTCGCCTGGTGCGCCAGTTGTGGCCCTACCTGAATCGGGAGGCCCTCACAACAGTCACTCGAGCCCTTGTGATCTCTAGGCTGGAATACTGCAATGTGCTCTACATGGGGCTGCCCTTGAAGAGCACCCGGAGACTTCAGCTAGTCCAGAATGCGGCCGCCCGAGTGATCGTGAGCGCACCATGGTTCGCCCACATAACACCGATCCTCCGTGAGCTGCGCTGGCTATCTGTCGATCTCCGGGTGCACTTCAAGGTCCTACTCACCACCCATAAAGCGCTCCATGGTAGTGGATCTGGCTACTTGAGAGACCGCCTTCTGCCAATTACCTCCCTGCGTCCCATCAGATCGCATAGAGCTGGCCTCCTCTGTATTCCATCCGCCAGTCAGTGCCGACTGGCGACTACTCGGAGGAGAGCCTTCTCTTTTGCGGCTCCGACGCTATGGAATAATCTCCCCGTGGAGATCCGCACCCTCACCACCGTCCAGGCCTTCTGCACAGCCCTCAAGATCTGGCTAGCCCGTCAGGCCTGGGGATAAGTTTTTACTTTCGCCCCTCCCGAATGTCGAGTGAATGTTGTGTTTTACTGTTTAATTTATTTTCGTTCACATTTCTTTTTGTATTTGTCCTTCACTCCCTTTCCCCTTTTATTGTAAGCCGCCCTGAGTCCCCTCAGGGAAAAGGGCGGCCTATAAATGTATAATAAATACCAAATACCAAATACTCGTGCCCTTGTGACCTCTAGGCTGGAGTACTGCAATGTGCTCTACATGGGGCTGCCCTTGAAGAGTATCCGGCGACTTCAGCTAGTCCAGAATGCGGCCGCGCGAGCGATTGTGGGTGCACCTTGCTTCACCCACATAACACCTATCCTCCGCGAGCTGCACTGGCTTCCGGTCGATCTCCGGGTACGCTTCAAGGTGCTACTTACCACCTTCAAAGCCCTTCATGGCAGTGGATCTGGGTACTTGAGAGACCCCCTACTGCCAATTACCTCCACCCGACCAATTAGATCCCATAGATTAGGCCTCCTCCGAGTCCCATCTGCCGGTCAATGTCGACTGGCAACTATGCGGAGGAGAGCCTTCTCGGTGGCAGCTCCGACCCTATGGAACGATCTCCCCGTGGAGATTCATACCCTCACCACCCTCCAGACCTTCCGCACAGCCCTTAAAAACTGGCTATCCCGTCAGGCCTGGGATTAAAGACTGTAACCCACCTGAATAGTATGAATGTCGTGCTTTTAATGATGTATTGTCTTATGTGTCAATTGTTTGTTTCCCTTTTCGAGTTGTAAGCCGCCCTGAGTCCCCACAGGGAAAAGGGCAGCCTATAAATAAATTACTCTAAACTCTCTAAACTCTGGTAGGCAGTGGCTGAGGACGGCCCCAACTCCAAAGGGAGAAGCGTCACAGGTGATGTGCACCGGCAATGTGTGGTTGTATTGAATCAGGATGCTGTCGGACAAGAGGTGGTCTTTAACTGCTGCGAATGCTTAGTCTTCCCTCCGTCCCCAGGTCCACAGCATCATCTTCCCCAGGAGGTTGTGGAGCGGTTTAGCAATGGTGGCCTTCTGTTGTAAAAAAATGCTGTAGTAATTTAACAGTCCCAAGAAGGCTTGCAGTTCTTCGGGGTGGGGGCATTCTTAATGGCTTTCATCTTCCTTTCAGTCAGGTGGATGCCCAACCCATCTATTAGGTAGCCCAGGAACTCTACCTGCCTTATGCCGATTTTGCATTTATTAGGCTTCACTTTGAGTCCTTTTTCCTGGAACTTTCCCAAGGTCTCATGCACGCGTTCCATCAACTGGCCTATTGACTCCCCTGATATAAAAACGTCATCAAAGTATGGCATCACCCCTGGGATCCCGTGCAGTAGCTGCTCCATTAGGCACTGGAAAAGTCCTGGGGCTACGCTGACCCCAAGCAACTTGGTACATTTAAATGCCCCCCTGTGAGTCACTATGGTTTGTGCTTCAGCGGTGGTGTAAAGCGTTTCCATGATTACTATCAACTTGGGAAGGGGGGGGGAAATGCCATGCATACTTTTGGCCAGAGTAGAAGTCTCATATTTCTGTACTGGGATGTGAATGCGCATGTCCAGAACCCTGCCATAACATCCTGTTGGAGAATGTGATTGATGACCTCAGCCAGAGGGGAGGGGAGACAGGGGTAAAGTTCAGACACCATTAAGTGGGATTTAGTTTTGGCTACACAGAAGTCCGTGCCAAGATGTTAGTCCTAATAAAAGAATGGGGTTTTTTTGAACCTTGTCTCAGGGCTCGTAAATTAATTAGGCCAACTCTTGGAAACTTCACAGGTGGCTTTGTCTACCGGCAGCTGCTGATTGGCCTGGGCAAGGTCCAGCTTGGTGAATATCTTCCCGCTTCCTATGGAATGCAACAGATGTTGCACCACTGGCACTGGGTACACACTCTGCTGGAGGGCCTTGTTCAGTGTATACTTGTAATCCACGCAGAGGCGAACGGACCCATCTGTCTACACAGAGGTGACTATGGGGTCTCCCACACTGCCTGGTCGGTTGGCACGAGGATTCCCTAGGCAATGAGTTTGTCTAATTGTTTCTCAACCTTGGGCCGCAAAGCAAATGGTACCCTTCGGGGTTTGAGCCTGATGGGGGTCGCATGGAGGTCTAGGTTAAATGAACTGGGTTTCCCCGTATATTTATCTAAGCCCCTATTGTAGATGTACGTGAACTCCGCCAACAGCTGGTCTAGTTCGTGGGTGGTTAAGTGGTGTAGTCCACTGATGTCCAGGCCCAGGGGTTTAATCTATTCTACTCCCAGCAGTGATGGGTGGTGGCAGCCAACGACCATGAGTGGCAGCCGGTCCTGGAACTCATGGAACGTTACTTTGACCACCATTCTGCCTAGTACCTCTATCCGGTTCCCTTGATAGTCATTCAGGCGGACATTTCACAGCTTCAGGAATTTCCTGCTTGCGGCTGGATTCAACTTCTTGATTGTTTGCCAGGATACTATTATGAAATACGACACTGTATCCAGCTCTATTTTGCATGGTCCCCCTTCAATAGTCACAACTGTGTGGTATTTCTCCTGCTCATATGCATCTATGAGTCCCACAGTCCTCTCTTCATCTGCTCCATTGTTGGATGGCTCTTGGGTTCCCTGGTCTTCCTGATGGGGCTATAGGCTTTGGCTGAAAAGGAATGGGTTGGGGTACTTTGCAGGCTTCGGCAATGTGACCCTTTTTCTGGCATCGGTGGCATGTCGTGTCCCGAAAATGGCAAGCCACCCTTGTGTGGAAACCCGGGCAACGTGGCTGCCTTCTCCTGCATCCCTGGGGCTCTGCCGCTTTTCTGGGTACACGCAGTGGATGGTGTCGTCTGCGTCGTCCCAGTCATCATTGTACTCAGGGACTTCGGTTGACCAGTCAGGCTCCAGTATGTGTGGTGCACCCTGCTGGTCTTCCTCCCATTTGCTGCCAAGTGGTCTGATGATTCTGCAGCCCTGGCCTCCTCGACAACGTCCTTGAATGAAACTCCTTATCAACAATTTCTTTTGTAAAGAGAGGTCTCTCATCCCCAGGATGATCTGGTCCTTCATCATTTCTTCAGGATTTATGAACTCGTACCTAGTAGTGATCTCCCAGAGGCTGGCCACAAAATCATTGACGGTTTCTCCCTCTCATTGGTGCCAGTGGTAAAACTCATTTCGGCTGATCATGGGGGTGGTGAAGGGTGCGTAGTGGTCTTCTAGGGCATGTTGCAGGGTGGCCCAGGCAATGGTCTACACATCTGCTGGGGTGATTGATCAGCGTCTGTGCCATTTTGTAGATCTTGGTGCCACATTAGGTCAGGAATAACCCTTGCTTCCTCTTGTCCGGCCTGTCCTGGTAATTGTTGGCCTCCAGGAACATTCTGAAATGGCCCATGTATGTGTGCCAGTCTTCCGTCTGCGGGTGGAAGATCGCTGGAGCAGACAATACTTGCCATTCGTGCAGGTGGTCGGGGGTTCTTGTTGCAAGATAGCTGCATGGTTCACGAGGAGGTTCTCAGGTCCCTTTTATCCTTCATCGCCAGTGTTAGATCGGCCGAATGCAGCAGGCAAGAGTCGCTAGTGATTTCAGCACTTTTTATTTGCAGCAAAATGTGCCTGCGCTCTGCTGGCTGGGCTGCCAGAGCTTGCCTTTTAAGGAGCTTCAGGCAAACCAGCCAGCCAATGACAGCAATTTAAATCTCCCATGGTCAGGACAGCCAATCAGGGGCAAGCATGAAACCTTATGTAGATTCTAGGCAATCCGTGGTGAGCATGAAAACCTATGTAGATTTCTGACGTACATCAGTAATGTAACACCAACTTCAAGCAAATGTTAAGCGACTACCTGTAGTCAGTGTTAGTGATTATCCTGTATCTCCTTGATGGAATTCATTGCAGGTAGTCATTGACTTACGACCACAACTGAGCCCAACATTACTGTTGCTAAGTGAGACAATTAGATGAATTTTGCCTTATTTTACAACTTGTTAGTTAGTGACAAGATTGTTAAGTGAATCTGGCTTCCCCATTCACTAAGGTCACCAAAGGGGATGGCATGACCCCACCTCATCATAAATATGAGCCAATTGTGAAGTGTCCAAATTTTGATCACGTGACCATGAGAAGTGACGAAACTTATCTGTAATTGATTGACACATTTTCTACAGATGTAAAGAAAGATGCTGTACCTGTTTTAAATTAAAATTAAAAAACATTTATTAAAAAAATAAAATAAAAGAAGTGACAATGGTCGTAAGTGCAAAAACAGCACTTTTTTAGTGCTGTTGTAATGTGGAAAATGGTCAGTAAACAAACGGTTCTAAGTCAAGGACTACCTGTAGTGGATTGCTTCCCTCACTTTCTATTCTCTTGTGTCCCTCCATAGATCTCAAGAAAAAAGACATTCACAAGGCCACAGTTCTAGAAGAAAGAGGCATCTAGTTGAAGCAACCTATGAAATTGCTCTTCCTGTGACCATCCCAGACACCATCACCAAATGGAAAGCCGGAGCTTTCTGCTTGTCAGAAGACAAAGGCTTCGACTTGGCCAAGCCCACTTTCCTGAAGGCCTCTCAGCAATTCAGAATAACAGAGTTGGAAGAGACCTTGGAGGTCTTCTAGGCTAACCCCCCTGTTCTGTCCTCACTACACGTTAGTCTGTCTACAGCTCGACATGCAGCTAAACCCACTTATCCTCCAATAAAACAGACCATGTGCATAGATCTGAATGCTTTATTGAAAGAACAGGATGTGGTGAAACTGGGGAAAATAGGAATACATACAATGAGAACCAAATACAAGATAGGCAGTATGGAGTTACTGCTGAACATAACAGTTAGTAAATACAAGTTTAGTTTAGTTTTAGTTTTATTAGAATTTGTAGGCCGCCCTTTTCCCTGAGGGGACTCAGGGCGGCTCACATAAAACTGGGAAGGGGGGAACACAAACATCAAGATAGAAGACATGTAATAAAATGGTAGGCAACATACATTCATCATTCGGGAGGGGTAACTATCCTTATCCCCAGGCCTGACGGGCGAGCCAGTTCTTCAAGGCTATGCGGAAGGCTTGGACGGTGGAGAGGGTACGAATCTCCACGGGGAGCTCGTTCCAAAGGGCCGGGGCTACTGCTGAGAAGGCCCTCCTCCTTGTGGTTGCCAGCCGACACTGGCTGGCCGATGGAATACGGAGGAGGCCTAGTCTATGGGATCTTATTGGTCGCAGGGAGGTAATTGGCAGAAGGCGGTCTCTCAAGTATCCAGATCCACTGCCATGTAGGGCTTTATGGGTGATTAATAGCACCTTGAAGCGCATCCGGAGATCGACAGGCAGCCAGCGCAGCTCGCGGAGGATGGGTGTTATGCGGGTGAATCGAGGTGCACCCGCAATCACTCGCGCGGCTGCGTTCTGAACTAGCTGAAGCCGCCGGATGCTCTTCAAGGGCAGCCCCATGTAGAGCACATTGCAGTATTCCAGCCTAGAGATCACAAGGGCCCGAGTGACTGTTGTGAGAGCCTCCCGATTCAGGTAGGGTCGCAACTGGCGCACCAGGCGAACCTGGGCGAATGCCCCCCTGGTCACAGCCGTTAGGTGGTGGTCAAATGACAGCTGTGGATCCAGGAGGACTCCCAAGTTGCGAACCCTCTCTGAGGGGTGCAAAATTTGACCCCCCAGCCTGAGTGTTGGAATATTAGTCAAATCTTTGGGAGGAAAACACAACAGCCACTCGGTCTTTTCTGGGTTGAGCACAAGCTTGTTAACCCTCATCCAGTCCATAACGGCCTCAAGACCCCGGCTCATCACATCTGCCGCTTCATTGAGTTGGCACGGGGCGGACAGATACAATTGAGTATCGTCCGCATATTGATGGTATCTAATCCCGTGCCTGCGGATGATCTCTCCCAGCGGTTTCATGTAGATGTTGAATAGCAGGGGGGATAAGACCGAACCCTGAGGCACCCCATAATTTAGGGGCCTAGGGGACGATCTCTGCCCCCCCACTAACACCGACTGCGACCTGTCCGAGAGGTAGGAGGAGAACCACCGTAGCACGGTGCCTCCCACTCCCACCCCCCGCAGTCGTCGCAGAAGGATACCATGGTCGATGGTATCGAAAGCCGCTGAGAGGTCAAGGAGGACCAGGATGGAGGAATGTCCTTCATCTCTGGCTCTCCAGAGATCATCAATCAATGCGACCAAAGCGGTTTCTGTGCTGTAACCGGGTCTGAAGCCTGACTGGAAGGGGTCTAGGTAGTTTGCTTCCTCCAAGGACCGTTGGAGCTGAAAGGCCACCACCTTCTCAACAACCTTCCCCAAAAAGAGAACTGAAGAGGCTTCTGGGATGAGAAACTAAACCACCTTCCAGCAAAATCAAAGTCCAGTTGTCTTTTGGAAAAGCACCTTAGGGAGTCCTTCATTGAGTGCCACCGCAGATTATACAGATAAAGGTAAATGTTCCCCTTGCACATATGTGCTAGTCATTCCCGACTTAAGGGACGGTGCTCATCTTCGTTTCAAAGCTGAAGTGCTAGCATTGTCAGAAGACATCTCCGTGGTCATGTGGCCGGCATGATTAAACACTGAAGGATCACAGAACACTGTTACCTTCCCATAAAGTGACCAGATTTTAAGATGGGTAAAGCGATACACCATTGACGGGGGTGGGGGCTCGGAGCACCTAGCTGTAAAAAAAAAGGGGGGGGCTGTAAAAACCATGAAGTGTTACTCCTACCGCC
This sequence comes from Thamnophis elegans, assembly GCF_009769535.1. Lineage (NCBI taxonomy): Eukaryota > Metazoa > Chordata > Lepidosauria > Squamata > Natricidae > Thamnophis > Thamnophis elegans. The sequence continues at coordinate 169,841,293 of NC_045542.1, read as the reverse complement.
GGCACTCCACTACACCCACGGGGGACACCCATGTCCAGAAGGGCCCCATCCAGCCCATCATTCCGGAGGCTGCCCATCGCAGGGAGCTTGGAGGGTGTGAGGCCGGGGCCGGCGGGAGCGTTCTCCATGGCAACTCTTGCAGGAGCAACCGTGGCTCACTTCCATGCGGGGGCCACCTCTGCCGGGGGAGCCAGGGATGGTGCAGCGAGTGGCAGGGCCCGCCAGGGGGGCAAGACCTTCACAAACCTTGCCGCTGCTTGCTGGCAACGGCATGACCCTGCCCGGAGGGAATCACCCTGGGAATTTTCTTTCTTCACATGCTTCTGGTAAATGTGCCCAGTCCAACGTCTTTCCAGCAATTCAAAATTGTTTCTCACATGGACAATTATATGTTGTGTGTTCTAGAGTTGGCAAACCAGACAATCTCTATATCTGCACAGACAATGGAACAACAAAAAATATTGTATTCCCACAAGCATTATGAAATTAAACATATTAGAAACTTGCGCTTTCTCTTTTCTTTCTTTTCCATTTAACCAGACTGGGCCACAGCAATGCGTGGCCGGGTACAGCTAGTAGGAAATAAAAAAGACTCACAACTCACAAAAGTGGCAGGCATTTATCCAGAAATAACAGCAACCCACAGAGTAGGAATTCTCAAGTTCTCTCATTTTGATTTGGGTTGGAAAAGTATAGTTGGAGAGTAAAAACATAAGGCAAGCTAACTAACATGATTCAAGTCATTTCTTTCAGTTGCAGGAGCCATTCATTGGGGAGATCTCAGCACAGCTCCAGGGAAGAGGAGATCCATCCAATGTTTCTGAAGAGATTCTTTTCAGGAGGATCCAGCTGGGAACACCTTGCCACTTAAATGTGGGTTTCTTGTGAGAACTTTAAACTACTTTCGCTCATGAGCCAAATGCCGAGTCTGTGTGAATTGGAACCCGGTTCAACCTCCAAGGTTGTTCTGGAGATGCAAATGAATTCACAAGAGTCTTGTATTTGGAAATATTATCTGTACATTAGAAGATTTTAATCTTTCCTAACATTTTCCTAAAGATCTGGAAAAACAGTTAAAAAATAAAAGCCATGAAGTGAAGCAATACCAATTGTACAAAAACTGATTCAGAAATACCCCAATATATCCACTTTAAAATAAATTACAGAAAGGACAAATTTCTCTCATAAAAATCCCTAATTCAAAGCTGACAAATTTTAATGGAAAGACTGTTGGTCAAGTGACTTGATTTTTCCAGAGTCATTTACAACATTTTGAAATAGGCCAGGTGAAAAATTCTTAGTACGTATGTCGTTTTCTTAAAAAAAATGTATTTGGTTAGCCAAAACCTCCTTGGTTGTTGCATTAGGGTCCCGAGGCTGAAGATGAATGAAAGTAAACCAAATCCACGGATAGCTGAACTAACAGAGGTTTATTGAGCATCCAGAATTAACAGAAGAATCAACAGCATTAAGCATTCCATGGATAGCAGAATCAACAGCAACTTATTAAAGCATCAGACATCATTTTTATAGCTTCTTAGTTTCTTAGTCCTCACCTACTTTACGTGTTATTACATTATTGGTTAACAAGTCTCCAAGGCAAAATAATTGGCTAGTCATTACATTATTGGTGTTCGTGAGAATGTGCATGCTCTCACACACTGAAAGAAGCAAGTGTTATACTTTCAAATGAGTAAATGTTACAGGTTATACTTTGTATTATCCCGTGTCCTTGTTCATGCCTGGGAACACACTGCAAGCAAAGAATCGCTGACAAGCAAAGACTTGTTGCAGTTTGTACTTCCATGTGTAACCACAGTTCTAAGAACCATCCAGATGATTTACTGTAATAACCCTACACTTGGTGAGCTATTCCAGCCTTGGGGCACGGGGGGGGGGGAGTGCCATTCTACCAATTGGATGCATCTAAGCCATGTTTCCAACAGCAGCATGGAGGAGCTGGAGGGGGGCTTCCCACCCTTATTGACCTTGTGGACCTGCAGGGCCTATGCCTGTCCTATAAGATAATGCCAATTTGATCTCTTGCAAAGCTCTCTTTTCTCTTTTGGAAGTAAGAAAGGGAACATTAGAGAGGACTGTCTTATGGGGAAGTTTTTCTTTTTCTTTCTAGGACTCTGATCCCTTTGAAGGGGTGGCTGTGGACTTTACAGAGGAGGAGTGGGCACTGCTGGATTCCAGCCAGAAAGTCTTATGCAGGGAAGTCATGCTGGAGATTTCTATGAATTTGGCCACTCTGGGTAAGGATCCTCTTTGCTCTGTGTTCCAATCATTGAGAAAGGTGCTTTCATTGGGAGGTAAATGGGGAAGTTACCTGCACTAAATTGCATAAAGCGGTCAAAACTCTACCTGGCCATCACCTGCTCTTCTAGAACACAACTAAGGCCTTGGCAGAAATGCTCACCATAGCTTTGTGAAAGGCCTTAGATGTTCCACGGAAATGCCTGGCTGGATTGACCTATCAACAGCAAAACCTTAATCTGATTCAGGGCTGTATAATCCCTTGGATACCGTTAGAGTCACCTGGATATCAATTTGCACCAACTATCTCCTAATTGACACATAGCTGATGCCAAATCTGATGCTCAGATGGGCATATTTTGCACTGGGGAGACCCCATCTCTCCATCATCGTAAACGCTAATGAGAATTTATTTTCCTTTTTCTAAGCAGGTGATGGTGATGATTTGAGGAATGAGAATGAAAAGCAGCCACCTTTATTGACACTGCAAAATGCACTATCTGCAAAGAGTCATTCCTTCCCTTTTGCATTACCTAACATACCGCATTGGAAACCACACACGTTTTCAGAATATGAGGAGGATTTCAATCTAAGCAAAATGATGAAACTATGCATGAACTGTGGAAAGAGCTTCATTAGCACGAGTAATCTTAATTAGCAATAGCAGTAGCAATAGCAGTTAGACTTATATACCGCTTCATAGGGCTTTCAGCCCTCTCTAAGCAGTTTACAGAGTCAGCATATTGCCCCCAACAATCCGGGTCCTCATTTTACCCACCTTGGAAGGATGGAAGGCTGAGTCAACCCTGAGCCGGTGAGATTTGAACAGCCGAATTGCTGAACTGCAATCAGCTGAAGTAGCCTGCAGTGCTGCACTCTAACCACTGCGCCACCTCGACTCTTTGCCATCAGAATGTCTACATAGATGAGAGGCTATGTAAATGTCCAGAATATGAAAAAAGCTTTTGTCAGAAAACAGAGATGATTTGTCCTAAAAAGATCCACACAGGACTAAGACCATATAATTCCCTGGAATGTGGAAAGAGCTTCTCTCATAAAGGAAAACTTAATTTTCATAAAAAGGGAGAGACCATATAAATGCATGGAGTGTGGAAAGAGCTTTATTGACAACTGGCACCTTACTTTCCACCAAAGGATGCACACGGGAGAAAGACCATATAAATGTTTGGAGTGTGGGAAAAGCTTTAACTGAAGCAAAGATCTTATTCGTCATGAAAGGATCCACACTGGGCAGAGACCGTATAACAGTGATGTGCAGTCAGGGGAGGCAGGACCTCATCACTATCATAATGAAAAGAAAAACAAAATTAAAAGGAAAAAGGCAGAGGTAGTTGCTGCCAGAGTCACAGTGGATGACTCTGGTTAGTGCTTAACTGCAGGGGAGGCGAGAGAATCACAGGCCTCCTTTACTCTAGCTTTATGATTATTTGAGCAAAGTTAAGCAAGGGTTAAAAGGCGAAAAATTCCTTATACAAAGGAGGCACATGATTCTCCTCCTGCAGAGGGCACTTTGTTTAGAGGCTTTTTTTAAACAGTTAAGCAGAGTCATTCATGTGGTGACTCTAACAGCAACTGTCCTAGCCTGGCTAGACCAGCACTTGCATTTTTCTTTTGACAGCGGCGGTCACTGCTTTAAAGGGCCGCATGCCAGGCTGGGCGAGTCCCTGAAGACTGGCGTGAAATGGCGCAGGCGGCCGGAGCCCCGTTTGTTACCGTCCTGAGGAGCCACTGCTGCTGCCTCACTCCTCCTCGTCTTCCTCGTCCTCGAGCGATGACAGCGGCGGCCACGTCTCGCAGAGTCACAGCTACTAGTTAGACACTGAATTCAGTCTTTTAAGACATAATTATTTGGGAGAAAGGGTTTTCTTTTGCAAGTAAATCCCCTTCTCATCTTTTTTTTAAAAAAATACTTTTATTTCAAGATAGCATTGGAATGTATTTTCTGGGCTTTTGTATTCACTGTTTATCATTGTAATACTGTTTGCTTTGATTTCCACTCTTGAATAATTAGGACCAGCTTTACTTTAAGATAAAAACTGGGTTTGTATAAAATTCTGAGGCAAAAAGGGGGGAGGTGTTACAGTATTGTGTGATAAATAAATTACAGCTTAATGTGTTGTATGGAACCACCATGCAAATTGAGTTTTATTAAACCAAACATAGGTAAGTAAGATATATTTACTATCACATATGAAATCCTGCCAGAGAGGCAGATACACCACAGATGTTGGGACATGAAGAGGCAGCAATTTTTTTTCATTGCATATTATTTTGTGAAGAAGATACTAAAGATGCAGCACTGTGTTCAAGGATTTTCTGCCTTGCTAGTTTTTTTTGGGGGGGGGGATTTTGGCTGGGCAGGTGTTTTTCCTGCTTTGCCTGTTTCATTCTGCTGTATTAGGATAGAGATTTTAGGAAATCCCTTTGTTTTGTACATTGCACAGTGTGCTACCAGATATAGAAATAAAAATAAAGAGACCCTATACAGTAATTATAAGTACTCAAACTTTTCATTTAAAAGAGTTGACTTTTAATGACAATAACAGTGACTAAATTACACTAGCTTTTATTATCCAGCAATTGACTCTGACAACAGTTCCAGGCAGAAGGAGAGAGTTGCATTAAACCTAGCATCTTCCTGAACTGGTATCCTAGCAACAGAGATTTGCAGGAAAGACAGAATCATCTAGTTGTGTTGTCTAAGTGCCAAGGCATTGTAGATAGGGAAAACTCTTATGCCAAGCAAATAGGCTTAACTAGGCCATTCTCTCTTGCACATATGGTAAAAAGTGTGTGTTGTACTGTTGTGCCATGTTATCATATAGCAGTGCTGCCTCTGAATAGGTTTCACAAGAGGAAGCATATTGGGAACAGGATAATTGCACATTATTACATGGCAGGTCTCTGCCATTTCATCTGTTGTTTAGATACTTGCAAGAAATCTTGATACTGAAAGAAGTTTCTATTTGTCTCTCCATGTATTGGAGAGTGGAGCATCCGTATTGCTTTCACCTTAAATAGCAATATGTCTGGTCCTGTCTTGGTATAATTTCATTTTGGATGGAAACATCAGTATGACTGTATGTATGGGACATTCAGCAAGTTCTACAAGCTTACAAAAAATCTTTGTAAGGCTATAAAACTGTGTCCCAGTTTGTCTTCAAGCACATTTACTTCAGCTAGATTTTCTGTAGAAATAATATAGCAATAGCAATAGCAATAGCAGTTAGACTTATATACCGCTTCATAGGGCTTTCAGCCCTCTCCAAGCAGTTTAGAGTCAGCATATTGCCCCCAACAACAATCCGGGTCCTCATTTTACCCACCTCGGAAGGATGGAAGGCTGAGTCAACCCTGAGCCAGTGAGATTTGAACAGCTGAATTGCAGAACTGCAGTCAGCTGAAGTAGCCTGCAGTGCTGCATTTAACCACTGCCCCACCTCGGCTCTATAAAGTATCTTAAAGTACAATCAAATATATAGCCTTAAGTGGCAGCTAATTTTATCAAGTATGTACAGTATATTATATAAACTGTAAGTAAATCTAACACTGTCCTCTTAATTGAGAGATTAGAGAGAGGGAATGGGACTGGATACACAGGAGAAAGGTCTTCCAGCCATTATTTTCAGCCAGAATAGTTCAGAAAAACCAGCCTACATAATTCACCTCTGCATTTCCCTCTCTCCTAGTGTTCCATGGTTTTCTGGCTAAATTCTTTTCAAAGATTAACAAAGTCTATTACGTAGAGAAGTAAGTGGGAAAAATAAAGTATACTGTGTTTCCTGCTGTTAATCTCTGTTCCACAGGCATATTTTTGAAATAGTAATAGAAGAGCAATAAGGAGCAAAATATGTATTGTTGGTAATAATCTTGATTCTGTTCAACACAGCAAGAAAAAATCCACTGGCTGACTAGAGCATAGTAAAAGTAACTTTGTTCTTTGAAGTGCTATATATGAAAGAAAAGCAGCAATATGTAGCTTGCTGCTGCAGAAGCAAATATTTCATAAAGTTTTTCATGAATATCCTTTTATATAAAATGTGAAATGTTTCTGTTCCTCAGCATCTTGGGTAATGCTTGCACAATTGTGGAATCTTTGTGTTACCTGCAGTCGCCTTGTGATTCCACCAAGTGACCAGGGAAAGTTCTGACTTTTTGAAGATCCATGTAGATCTCCAATTCTCCATCCATGCAGGCAATGCCAGAAACTAATCTCTTTTGTGATTCTGTATGAGAGTTAAAAAGTCAAGTGCAGTCATTCATTCCCCTCCACACCTTTTCCACTTTCAGAAATGGAGGATTACATTTCTAAACTAAAAGATTTTTCCAAACTGAACTTTCCATCAAAGCAGGAGGTAATAATTAAAGGAAGACCAACACCGGAGCTAAAGGGCCTGTTTCAGAGGAATAGACAGAATATCCGCTCTTTCCAAACGGTGTGGTATACACAAAGAGGCTGGCTGTGTGGATGTTCAGTAAGAAATCGCCTTTTCTGCTTTCCCTGCCTTCTTTTCTCAACTTGCGACAATGTCTGGACTCAGAGAGGATATCGTGACCTGAAGAATTTGCAGAGAAGCCTCATCAAACATGAGCAGTCGACCACCCACATACATAGTCAGATCACGCTAAAAACGTTCGGCATATCCAGGGTAGACATAGCTTTAGACGAATAACGCAGACTCAACATCAGCATCCACAATGCTAAGGTAAAGGAAAACCGAGAGATTTTAAAAGATCTCATCAATGCCACCTGCTTCCTCGCCAAACAACAGCTGGCATTTTCTGGAAATGATGAAAGTACAGACTATACCAATTGTGGAAACTATTTTGAACTCTTACATTCTTATGCTGAGAAAGATGACAGGCTAGCTAAACATTTGAAAACATCCACTGTATTTTCCGGCTTGTCAAACAGAATACAGAATGATTTAATTGAAGCAGTCAGTGATGTCATTAGAAATGACATTAAAAAAGAGATCAGTGCAACTCCATTTGTTGTTGTAGAAGTAGACGAGATCACAGATGTCACAAACCGAGCTCAGATTTCTGTCATACTGCGGTATGTGGCTACGACTGATGCCAAATGTGAGGTGAAGGAGGCGTTTTGGGGATTTGATGATGTGTGAGTGAGGACAGACGTGCTCCCGCAATTGCTGAGTCTATCCTGAGAGTGTTGGAGAAGTATGACTGTGTTGGAAAGCTTGTAGCTCAGACCTACGATGGGGCCGCTGTAATGGTATCAGAACTTAATGGCATGCAAGCTAAAATAAAAGAAAAAGGCCTGAAGCCATGTTCACACACTGTTATGCACACAAGCTGAACTTGGTGCTTTTGCGTTCAGCAAAGTGCATGCCGGAGTGTCACACATTTTTTAAAACAGTTGAAGGACTAGCGTCATTTTTCAGCAAGTCCACAAAGCGCACTCACTTGCTGGATGATGTTGTTAAGCGCCGTTTACCCAGAGCAGTGCCCACAAGATGGTGTTCTAACTCTAGGCTGGTGCAGACAATAAGCATGCACCACAATTATCTGCGCACGTTATTTTATGTCATTGTAGAAAATCCTGACAACTGGGACAATGACACACTAATGATGGCAGTAGGATACGATTGGTGGCTGTCAAAACCATCAACATGCTTTCTATGGCATATGAGGACATTTTCAATGAAACTGACACACTTTTTAAAGTACTGCAAAACAAAGTGATGGACATTGAATATTGTCTTGCACGCTTCCGTGACACCTTTACAGCTCTTGAGCGCATGAAACTGGAGTTCAACAGTTTATATGACCGATTTGAGAAGAAATGCAGCTCACTTGGCCTGACAGGGACTGGACGTAGAGAGTCGGTTATATCTGAACAAAAACGAGTGTTTTGTAACATTTTGGAGAACATAAACCATCAAATGCAGGCTAGGTTTGATCATTTTGGTGAGTTGACTTTCCTTGGTTTGGTGGATTGCACAAAATTTAGTGAAATGTCCCAACGTTTTGATGACACGAAACTGAAGAGCCTTTCAAAATATGCCAGATTTTTTGACTTTGTGAAACTGAAGGCAGATCTCATTGGACTGTACAGCTCACCAGTGATCAGGGATACATGTAAATCTCCTGAACAGCTTCTTAGCTTTTTGGCCAAGAAAGATCTCATTCAGACTGTTCCTCAGGCCACAAAGTTGCTCCAGCTTGTGCTCACTGTTCCAGCTACGACAGTATCGGTGGAGCAGTCATTCTCAGCACTGAAGAGACTAAAAACATACAGTCGGAACAAGACCAATCAAGGAAGACTTTCTTCTCTGGCCATGATCGCCATTGAGACAGAAAGACTTTTAAAATTAAAAGAAGATAACAAAAAATTCTACGAGCAAGTCATAGATGCCTTTCTTCAAAGCGGCGGATGGACTTCATTTATAAGTAATGGTAAGACCCATAATAATTTCATTTTTTTTTCAATTAAATGTGCTTTATTGTGTGCTACAGTATGTGTAAATAATGCCGATATGAGACCTCAAAGATAACCCTTTAATTGCTGCCAATCAAATACTGGTTAAGATAATTTGTAGGGTTTTAATGTTTGTAAATCTGATTGTGATGACATCAGTGCCTCATCAGCCATAAACCTCACCGCACGTCACTGCCGTATAAATGCTTGGTGTGTGGAAAGAGTTTTGCTCAGAAAGGATGTCTTACTGGTCATGAAAGGATCCACACAGGGGAGAAAGCATATAAGTGCACAGAGTGTGGGAAAAGCTTTGCTCAAACAATACAACTTAATGCTCGTAAAAGAATGCACACGGGGGAGAGACCATATAAATGCGTAGTATGTGGAAAGAGCTTTAATTGGAGCAGAGATCTAATACATCATGAAAGGATCCATACTGGGGAGAAACCATATATAAATGCAGTGTGTGTGGGAAAAGCTTTGCTCAAACAGCATATCTTAATGCTCATAAAAGGATACACACAGGGAAGATTTATACAACAATGCTGCAGTCTACTTATGGAAGTTGTGGTTCTCCATATCTGGAGATTTTCCAAAGACTGGACAACCATTTCTCAGGAGGGAGGAATTTAGCTGATTTTCCAAGGCGTTGCAGAAAATTGTAGTGGCTATTCCTTGTGGTCCCTTCAAGCCCCACAGTTGTATGATTCCAAAGTGATCCCAGATCCAAGATGAATTAAGATTAAGTGAAGGATTTACTAAACAAATTACTTTGTAATGGAAGTAACCAAATTTGGTGGTTTTTCTGGAAGAGTTTAATAATTTTCACATGATTTAGTAAATTTCACAAAGAACAGGGTTAAGTGCTGTACAGAAAAAGCATATGATGATAGCTAGGAAAAACAAGACATATATAAAAGTCTATTAAAACAAAGGGTAAATAATGGCCATGGGTGCAAGGATCCCCTTGACAAACATGCTAAAAGAAATGGAGGAATCTTGTGACTTAGACTTGCATAAGGGTTTTCCCTTGAGCATGGTTCTTGTAGAAAGAAGAGTCCCTTCTCTTTACAGGCATTCCTCAAGTTACAATCACAATGGAGCCCAAAATGTATGTTGTTAAGTGAAAGATTTGTTAAGTGAATTTGCCCCCTTTTACAACTTTTCTTGCCACAGTTAAGTGAATCATTGCGTTTAAGCAAGTAACATGGCTGCTAATTGAATCTGGATTCCCTATTGATTTTGCTTGTCAGAAGGTAGCAAAAGCTGATCACATGACTTTAGGACACTGCAGCCCTTGCAAAATATAGCCATCATAAAACTGCAGGGACCCATCCAAGAAGCCATCAGGCCTCAGGACTGACTCAAAAACATGGATTGCAAATTGAAATATAAAGTGCAGTTTAATCAATTTCTTTTTAAGCTGGACTTTTAACTCCCAAGAATCTTCCAAAAGAAACAGTGATTTTTCATTGTTGCTCATGAAGATGCTTTTATCCATTTTTTATTAGATTTTGTCCTTTTTTTCTCCCCGATGAAAAATGTTTTTTCCCCCCCAAATGGTAGCAGTATTCGTACTACCTATTATTTTCTCCACCTTCCATTTTCAACATAGAGGAGAGGGGGTGTTTACTGTCCAGTGGGCTTTGTACAAGGAAATCATACTTATGGAATGGTTTCTTTTCTCAGTCAAAACACCACACATATATTTATGTATGGACAGAATGTGCAAGTGGAAGAGATTTTGCTGCCTGCTACACATACTCATGCACATAATCTACATTATGGCTATAAATAAATAAATAATAAACAAACAAACAAACAAACAAACAAACAAACAAACAAACAAACATAGAAATGGTTATTTTAGTACTGATCTTTAGGAGCCAGAATAAGATAACTTCTGTTCTATTAGAACTCCTCATGCATGGGTAGCTCTTGGATTAGATAGATCTTTGCACTACATTCTCACACATAAGCAAAAGTGGATGAAAAGATTGCATTTTTCCAAGTTAAAATATTCTACTTTCTGGGTTTTAACTTTTTCTTTTTGACAAGCCAATGTTGTTTGTTATGATTGTCTTTCAAATAAAACGTTAGCCTTTAATACACAGAAGTCCACTGATAACTTCTGCTAATGAGATCTTCTTCGCAGCATCCAAACTGGTATGTATAGTATCCATGGTTTCTTTAATTGCTTTTTGATGATAAGGTTGATTTGTTTAAATTTATTGGCTGCTCAATTCCAGTGAGCCTTCTCACCTCCAGAATAAAAGTGGTTACATCTAATAGGAACATTTAGTCTCATTAAAGTTCTTTAAAGTAGGAGCAATGAAAGTAGAATTTAAACGATCAGGAAGGATGCCAACAGTTGCCCAAATTTTGGCTGAAATTCCATGTAATCTAAGTATTATTTTAAGGAATGTTGATTATTTACCTACTTTATCTGAATCAAGTTGTTTTTTGCCACAGGTGGGAGGCAGCTATTTTTTCTTTAATCTGACCAATCCGGAGGAAGGCTGCTGAAAAAGTAAACAATTAATTGCATGCCAAAATGTCCCTGTCTTTCACAAGCGCCACAATTTCCTTGACCAGAGTGCAAGTGTAAATGTTGGTTTTTTTCTATCTTTATCAAAGGCAGGATTAGTCAAAACACACAGGAAGGAAAAATAAGGAAAAGAAAGTATATCAAAATACACTGGAAGAAGAGTAAAAAGATTAGGATTAGAGCTACAGAAAGAACCACAAAAAAAGAAATTAAAAAATCAAATGCAATTAATAAAACATAAATTATGCTTAATTGAAAAAGAAGAATTGGCACAAAAAATTAAAAGTATAAAACAAAATTTCTTTGGAAAGGCTAACAAACCAAGGAGGTGGCTGGCATCTAAATTAAAAAAGGTGAAAGAAAAGAAACAGCTACAAAGACTGGTGATGAGAAGGGTATGCTTCAGCACCAAAATGATAAAAAGAGAAAATAATCCAGAACTATTATGAAAATTTGTACAATCAAGAGGAGCTATCAGAAGTTAAAATAAAACAATATTTGGAAGAAGCCAGGTTACCTAAAGTGCCTGAAACAGGAAGAACTATGTTAAATGGAAAGGTAACAATGTTTGAATTAACAGGTGAGTAAGAGATTGAAAACCAATAAAATGCCAGGACCAGATGGTCTGCCAGTGGAAGTTTGCAAACAATTACAAGATACCCTAGGCCTAGGACCATCAACGCTGGAAGTATATAATGAAGTCTTGCTCGAAGCTAAGGTACCAAAATCTGGATGGAAACAAATAATACACTTATACTAAGGAAGATGCAAAAATTATAGACCAATCTCACTTCTAAATGTGTACTATAAAATGTATGCGTCAATAATAGCTGAAATTAAAGAGATTTTTGAATGAATGTATACACACTGATCAAAACGAATTTTTGCCTAAGACAAATTAAAAGCAATATGAATAATTTTGAATACGTTGGAATATTATGAAGCACATCCTGGAAAAAAAAAAGTTGCTGATCTTTTTAGATGTGCAGAAAGCATTTGATAATGTAAATTGGCCATTTATGATATGGCAATTAAAATATATGGAATTTGGTGAAAAATTTACTAATGATCAAGGCAATATATACCAAATGGACTGCAAAAGTGATTGTAAATGGGAACATAACACAGAATGTTAATATTAATAAAGGCACAAGACAGGGATGTCCACTCTCCCCATTATTATTCATTTTGACATTGAAAGAGTTAAATAGAGACATTAGGCAGGATATAGACATAAAAGGGATGGAGATTAGAAAAGAAAAATATAAACTACAGGCATTTGCAAATGACCTGGTATTTATCATAGAGGAACCGCAAACAGCTGTACCCGAATTAATGAAGAAAATATATGACTATGGGGAAGTTACAGGATTGAAAGTAAACAAAGATATAACTAAAATTTTAGTCAAAAATTTACAAATAAACAGAAAAAAGAGTTAATAAAGAAGATAGTCATTCAGATAATGAATAAAGTAAAATATCTGGGCATTGATATATCAGCAAGTTGTGTAACTATAAAAGAAGATTACGTTAAATTGGTACAGCAAATTAAACTTGACTTGGAAAATTCCAAACAATTCCAATAAAGCTGGAGAAGAAATATTTCGAGGAATTAAACAGATTACTGACAAAATTTATTTGGCAAGGTAAAAAATCAAGAATAAGTTTGAAACTGTTACAAAGATCTAAGAATAGAGGAAATTTGGGGCTGTCAGTTTGGGAGTTACCGTATATACTCGAGTATAGGCCGACCCGAATATAAGCCGAGGGAAGTATCCTTCCCCTGGAGTGGGGAGGGAATGGGGATTTCATAGTATCCTACCCCTGGAATGGGGAGGAAATGTGGATTTTATAGTATCCTTCCCCTGGAGTGGGGAGGGACTGGGGATTTCATAGTATCCTTCCCCTGGAGTGGGGAGGAAATGTGGATTTCATAGTATCCTACCCCTGGAGTGGGGAGGAATGGGGGATTTTGCAGTATCCTACCCCTGGAGTGGGGAGGAATTGGGGATTTCATAGTATCCTTCCCCTGGAGTGGGGAGGGAATGGGGATTTTGCAGTATCCTACCCCTGGAGTGGGGAGGAAACGTGGATTTCATAGTATCCTTCCCATGGAGTGGGGAGGATTTGGGGATTTCATAGTATCCTACCCCTGGAGTGGGGAGGGAATGGGGATTTCAAAGCATTTTAAACTATACCTTATAACCTTCCAAATGGAATAATAATAATATAAGAATGGCAAAGAAAAAGAATAATTATGCTTTATATTTTTACTGTCATTTATTATCTTACAGGCAGGCAGGCTAGGAAACGGAATGAATGAGTGGCCAGGCAGGCTAGGAAACGGAATGAACGAGCGGCCAGGCAGGCTAGGAAACAGAATGAACGAGTGGCCAGACAGGGGGGGAAACGGAATGAACGAGCGGGCAGGCAGGCTAGGAAACGGAATGAACGAGTGTGCAGGCAGGGGAGGAAATGGAATGAACGAGCGGGCAGGCTGGCAAGGAAACCGAATGAGTGAGCGGGCGGGCGGGCAGGTGAGGAAACGGGGACGGAGCTTGCTGCCTCTATTTTGGCTTTTTCAACTTTTCCAAATACACCCTTTAACTTGATTTTGGATAGCCTCTATGTAACTCAGATTGTGAAATCAATTTATGAGACCTATCTTTCTCCCTCATTGGAACCACAGTTACTCTCGCTCTTTTTATCTTTGCAGAAGTCAATTTCTGCCCGCACCCACTTTTTTCATGTTTCCCACATTCGAAGCCATCAGCCCTTCCCTGGGCCTCTCCAGGAAGGCAATGATGTGGCCGACACTGCAGCAGCGGCTGCTGCCAACTTTTCTTCTCTTTTAACTTTGACAGCTCCCACGTCATGGGAGAGTCATTCCTATTTTCATCAAAACAAGAAAGCGCTCATGAAACAATTTGGCATTACTGCAAATGAGGCTTCTGCTATTACTCAGCAGTGCCCTTCCTGTAGCCAGCATGCAAACTCTCTCCCTATGGGGGTAAACCCCAGGGGGACAGAGTGTTGCCAGATTTGGCAAATGGATGTTACCCAATATCCTCCATTTGCACCTTGGAAATATTTACATGTTTCCATTGATACGTATTCAGGCTACATTATGGCATCCCCCCAAAGGGGCGAAGCCACCAAACATGTTATTAATCATTGTATTCGGACCTTTGCATCGCTGGGACACCCAAAAGAATTAAAAACAGACAATGGTCCCACTTACACAAGTGCAGCCTTTGCTGCCTTTTGTAACCAATGGGGCATTGTACATAAATTTGGCATTCCTTATAACAGCCAGGGTCAGGCGTTGGCTGAGCGCGCCAACCAAACATTAAAACATGCCCTGGACGGATATATTGGCAATAGGGGAAAAATGCCCCCTGGCCTCCCAGCAGTGCAAGACACGCTTAACCTTTGCCTTTATACCCTGAATTTCTTAAATCTTACCGGCAGCCCACCATCCTCAGCAGTGACTCGTCATTTTGCAGCTCCACCTACTGCAGACACCTGTCTACTATCGCTGCCTGCCTGACCTGACGTGGCGAGGACCTGCTGACCTGATCACCTGGGGAAGGGGCTACGCTGCAATCCAACTAAAAGACAAGGTTCTTTGGATCCCAGGATGGCACGTAAGACCATATTTGCCAAAACCACCTACACAACCACCTCACAAACACAGAAGCAGCCTGACCATGACCAACCAGCAGGAACCACAGCTTGAGGCTGTCTCTGTCTCTGACCTGGAAAACAGGGCAGAGCACCCTCCACCCTACATTCCCCCGACTGGCTGCCATGTGTTTTGCCGCAGGTCTTCCTACTTTCGAACATGGTGGGAGGAAGTTTCTAAGCCCGTGGACTGCAGAGCGTTTTCATATTGCATGGTTATCTTTGCTTTATTGATGGTCATTTTGTTTTTGCATATCTGGGCTGGGAAATGTGGGGCAGTTCCTGCTGGGGCAAAGGATGCCTCCACCCCACATCATCGGCCCAAACGCACAGTAGATTGGCATGTAAATGAGTTTCATCATCTTATACATAACCTTACCCGTATTAATAACCTGTCTGATTGCTGGGTTTGTACGCATGGCCCTTCCTCTAACATGCAGGGTTGGCCCATTCTAGTCTCTGGAACTTTAAACCTCACAGGCTGGAATGTTACTGTGCTATATGCTACAACAAGTGATCATGCACATACTATCTACGATTCTGCCCAGTACATCTTGACACATCGGGTTTTACCCCCTCTTGCCCCCATTTGCATTACATGGTGGAATGTTTCGCATGAAGGTTATGAAGCAGTAACCATTGGTTGTATCACCAAGCAAATTCCTCTGACCCGTTTTTCTGTCGAGGATTATCCCCACTGCAATGCTACTTTCAAAATTACAGAAACTGGCTACGATTGTTCACACTTATCATTACCTGAGCATTTTAAGTGTAGAAAAGAAGATAGTATAATCATAGATTTATTCTCTAACAGGAGAGGGATAGTTGCCTTTAACAGCATACAGGAAAAATCTGGGGCCATAATGGGCATTACTTGTATGGGTTACCACCTGGTCTGTACTGGCTTTGTGGTCATTGGGCTGGAAAGGTGTTGCCCCTTGTATGGAATGGTACTTGCACTATTGGAACTCTGGCACCTGCCGGAATCTCAGCACATCCCATGTCTCAACCCGATAGTGCCTGGGAGAAACAATTTGGGTGGGCCAGACAAAAGAAAGCAATCGATCCAGCCTTAGGTTATGATCCTGACAATACCTATCTGACAGAAGGTGAAAGATTTATTGCTATAGCCCTACCACTCTTGGGTGTCGCATGGAATGTTAAACAACTGCGTATTCTATCTGCTCAACTGGAAACTCTAGCTAACACCACGATATTTGGGCTACAAGCCCTGCAGGCCGAAGTGGACTCTTTAGCTGGAATATTAACTCAACATAGATTAGCTTTGGATTACTTGTTAAGCAAGGAAGGAGGCCTATGTGTTTGGTTGAATGCTACCTGTTGTCATTATTTGAACCAGTCCGGAGAAATTGAAACCAGTGTGGAAAAATTACATGATATTGTTCAAACAGTTAGACAAACATATAAGGCCTCGGATTCCTGGTGGGATTGGCTGACCTCTTGGTTACCCAATTTTAGCTGGTTGGGAAATGTTGCCAAGATCATTATAACCCTTGTTGCTTTGCTAATAATGCTGTGCTGCTGCATTCAATGCCTGCCCTCCCTTTTTCAGCTATGCAAAGGCCTTTTTTTCCTCAGCTAGGAAGGACGCTCTTATCAATGAAACTAAATCCCTTCTGGACGCTGAGGACGAGCATGAGCTGGACAACAATCTGTTTGTAAAGGTGTTTGCTATAACCCATGATGATGAAGAATCTGCATTTTGATATGTTTGTTTTCCTCCTTCTCATTTTAAAACAAAAATGAGGAGATGTTGAGATCTATTACCAGTTCTGTGTATAGGGCGGCTATGGCTGCCTGGAAACACAGGCCCAGAGATGGATGCTAACAAAAACATTCTTGTTAGCAATAAAAAGTTTTCCTATTAATTAGTGTGCTTCTCAGTACCAGTTTATCTAGCAGTTAGCACTTCAAAGGAATGCAGGAATGTGAGCTGCTCGCCTTCCCCCACTACCCCTCCCTATTCCTTCACTTCCCTCCCTTCTCATCTATCTATCTTCTCCTGCCCAAGGACGAAGCAGCCCCCCTTTTTCATCCACCTCTCCTCTTTTGCCCAGAGACGAAGCCTTTTGCCACGCTGCATTATTATTATTGGATTATTTAGTCATGTGCCTTTTGATGTAACTTGTATACACCTTCTCTTTGTTTGGAACTAATAAAAAGAGCCCCCCGGGCATTGCTCGGGGCCAAGCCAAGCTCATCCCAAGAGAGATTTGTCCGGTGTCTTTCTTCTCATTCGGCTACAAACATGAGCGGCCCATCAGAAGCATGTAAAAGCTGCAAAGACCAATTCAACATGTTGATCTCAGACCAGGTAGCCACTAGTCTGTTATACGCAAAACATAATACCTTTTGTAATGCAAATAAATCTGGCAGATGGTTAGCATATCAGATTAGGAAAAAACAAAATTCTCAAAACATAACTAAATTGCTCTACAGAGGGAAGGAAGTGTTCCAACAGGATGAGATTCAAAAGGCCTTCCGGGAATTTTTTACAGTGCTGCATAAGGGTGATAAAATTAACGGCCTAGATATAGAGAGATACTTGGACAAAGAAAAAATACCCATAGTTAAAGAAGAGCAGAGGCAAAAATTGAATCAACCAATAACTTCGGGGAAAATTCTGCAGGTAATTAAGCAGTTAAAGGCAGGGAAGGCAGATGGCACAGATGGCTTGACAGCGGCTTACTACAAAAATCTACAATTAGAAATGGTAGAACCTCTTAAGGAATTATTTAATAAGATTCAAATGGAAGGTAAGGTACCCCCATTTGGAAGACAGCTTTTATATCCCTGATACCTAAAGAAGGCCATTATATTACTCAACCAAAAAACTATAGACCTATCCCATTACTTAATGTAGATTATAAAATCTTTACTAAAATACTAGCAAATAAGTTAATGTTGGTTATTCAACAGTTGATTCACAGTGATCAAACAGGTTTTATTCAAGGGAGACAAATGAGAAGTAACGTAAGATTAATTATTAATGCACTAGAATACTTGGGAAAGAACAATCAAATTCCGCGTTCATATTTCTGGATGCTGAGAAAGCCTTTGTTAATTGGCAATTCCTGTTGAAAACACTGCAAAAAATGCAAATAGGAGAAAGTTTTTTACAATCAATCAAAACAATATATCAAACGACTCAAATTATAGTCAATGGAAGTTTAACAGACTCTTTTCAAATTGGAAAAGGTACAAGACAGGGTTGTCCCTTGTCTCCACTACTGTTTATTATAACTTTGGAAATACTGCTGAACAAAATACGGGGCTTGGAGGGTCTAAAGGGAATTAAGATTAGGCAGCAAGAATATAGAGTGCGTGCTTTAGCAGATGACTTGGTTATAATATTAGATCAACCGCAGGAATCCAGTATGATCTTAATGAATACAATTAACCAATATGGTCAAGTGTCTGGCTTTAAAATAAATCTAGGAAAAACAAAAATACTAGCTATAAATATGAATACTAAACAAAAGGAAGAACTAGGAGGAATGATAGGATTTGTAACAGTTAAGAAGGTCAAATACTTGGGAGTTAATATCTCAACTTCAAATGGGAAATTATATAAGTATAATTATGAACCACTTTGGCATAGGATACAGACAGAGATGAAAAAATGGGACAAGTTGCAGTTATCTTTGTTGGGAAGAATAGCAGCAGTGAAAATGAATATCTTACTTAAATTTTTATTTCTTTTCCAAATTTTACCTATACTTAAAAAATATGCGAACCTGCTAGAATGGCAGAAGGGTATTAATAAATTTGTATGGGCAAGAAAGAAGCCGAGAGTAAAGCTAAAAATAATGCAAGATGACCGTGAGAGAGGAGGTTTGAAATTACCCAACCTAAAATTATATTATGATGCAGTAGTATTATCTGTAATTAGTGATTGGATTGACTTAACTAATGATAGGATACTTAATATCGAGGGACATGATTTGGTATATGGCTGGCATGCTTACCTGTTATACAACAAAAAAGTGGACAAAAACTTTAAAAGTCATATTTTAAGGAATGCTTTACTGCAGGTTTGGAAAAAATATCAATACAAATTAAATGACAAGATACCCATGTGGGCAATTCCTAGAGACACAATAGAAAGTATGAACATAGCACAAAAACAGGATATAATTACTTACAGACAGCTTCTTACTCTAGAAACGGGTGTATGACAACTAAAATCCTTAGATGTACTAAAAGAGGAGAAGGTAATTCAAACATGGTTCCAGTATGGACAGCTACAGGCCAGGTGGAAAACAGATCAAAAAATTGGTTTCATGCAAGTCGAGGATAATTTATTTAAACAAATAAGAGATCAAAGTTTAATGCATATAAAGAGGATATACAATGTATTAGTACAGATGGATTCCGAAACAGAACTAGTTAAAGATTGTATGATAAAATGGGCTCAAAATATTGAAGAACCAATAATGTTGGATACATGGGAAAGAATTTGGGTAAGAAATGTAAAATTTACACAAGCCCAAAACCTGAAAGAAAATTTTTACAAGATGTTCTATAGATGGCATTTAGATCCTAAAAAGTTGGCTTCTATGTATCCGAATTTGCAACCCAAATGCTGGAGATGTGGTTCTCTCGATGCTACATATTTCCACATATGGTGGACTTGCCAAAAAGTTAAGGCATTTTGGATAAAAATATGGTGAATTATGCAAAATGTTCTTAAAAAAAAGATAAAGTTTACTCCTCAGTTATTTTTGTTAGGTATAATTACCGACTGTACAGCGGTAGAAATTAACTTGATTTTGTACTTAATAACTGCAGCGACTTTTTATATATTGTGAAACAAAAAACTATGCCAAAAAAAGGAAGGATGCCAAGAGCTGCCCAACTTTTGGTTGAAAGTCCATGTAATCTAAATATTACTTTAACAAATATTGGTTATTTACCTACTCCCCCTGAATCAATTTGTTCTTTGGCCAAATGTGGGAGGCAAAAGAATGAATCCAGAGGAAGGCTGATGAAATAACCAAACAATTAATTACATGCCAAAACCTCCCTGTCTTTCAGAAGAGCACAGTTTCCTTGGGCAGAATGCAAAGCCAAGGGTATATCTGTTGGTTTCCCCCCACTAACTGGCAGCCTTCCCTGGTTGTGTTGGCAGGATGATCACCTCTTTGACTGCAAGTCAAGGTTAATCCTCTCCCCTCCAATAACCCGAAGATGAACATGGATATTATCACTGAAACTTGATGAGATGGAGCCCATGATTATAATATATTACTAGAAGGATATGATTTGTTCAGAAGAAACAGATCTGTCTTAGGAAAATTTCAACAGGAAACAAAGGCAACAACACAAGCAATAATTCTTACTTTAAGATCAGAGGTTTATTGTTTCTAATACTTTGGAACATTAGAAATCAATCGATGTAAAAGATATAATAGCAGTAATACACTGCATCAACAAATAATTGCAGTTGGCCAATGATAAATAGCAAGGCCTACAAGGACTGCTATAAATCAAAGAGCCCCGAGCCGATCTTGAACCCTGTCTTTTATGCTGTTCTTCTAACCATATACATCCTTCACCACTTTATTAACTGTCACTTTTTGTGGACCCCTGTGAACATTACTTCAATTCCTCATTTCCAACAGTTTCATCCTTCCTGTTTTAAATGAAGTGCATATTTTGCAAAAAACATATTTCACAGTTAGCAACGGTTCAGCAGGATTACAAATATTCTGGTAAATTTTGAAATCATCCTAGCTGAAAACTTTGCTTCATATCTCCTTCTTCTGGGGTCTTCTATTATCCATAGGACTTATTGAATCCAATGGATCAATAGCCTATATTTTTTGATTCTCATGGATCCAACAAAAGAGTAGCAATAGTTCTATGTATGCATAGTATGTAAAGATGTGTGTATGTAAAAAATTACTACAGGTAGTCCTCGACTTACAACAGTAAATTATGACTTATGGCAATTTTTCACAGCTATGACCTTTGTAGCATCCCCATGATCATGTGATCAAAAATTTATATGCTTGGCAACTGGTTCATACTTATGACCGTTGCTGTGTCCCAAGGTCATGTGATCACCTGCTGCAACCTTACGACATGCAAAATCAATAGGGAAGCCAGATTCACTTAGCAACCATGTTACTACCTTATCAACTGCAGTGATTCACTTAACAACTGTGGCAAAAATGTTGTAAAAGGGGGCAAAACTCACTTAAGAAAAGTCTCACAACAACAAAAATTTTGGGCTCAGTTGTGGTAAGTTGAGGACTACATGTATAGCTGCGCAGAAATTATGCATGTATGTATGTATGCATGTATCAGGGATGGGTTCTGGCAGTTGCTACTGCTGGCTCACTCATGGCTATGCATGGGATTTGTGTACCCGCGCTTGATGTGCGCTTCGCATGTAGGCACAGTGTAATAAAAATTGGTCTGTGCATGCGTAGAAGCAAAAAAACAAGATGGCAGCACCTATGGCGCCACCCAGAGAACAGGTTTGTGGGTATGGCAGGTCTGGGTTGCTGCCGATTCCACCGACCTGGGCCGCCAAACCATTACCAGTTTGGCCGAACCAATCTGAACCGGTAGGAACCTACCACTGGTGTGTGTGTGTGTAGATAGATAGATAGATAGATAGATAGATAGATAGATAGATAGATAGATAGATAGATAGATACATACATACATACATACATACATACATACATAGAATAACTACAGCTACATACAAATATATGATGTCAGGGATAAAAGCCTTCTTCAGAGTATTTGGGTGAATATTGAGAGGAAAAGAAAGATCATTGCTATAAGTGCATATTTCATTTCATTTCATTTTCATTTTCCCTTTATTTGTATGCCGCCCTTTTCCCTGGGGGGACTCAGGGCGGCTCACAGTTCAAAAAGGGGGGGGAGGACAAACATTTTACAACATAAAAACACTACATCATTTAAAAACACAACAGTCACACAATTCGAGTGGGGTTAGGGTCTTAACCCCAGGCCAGCCGGGACAGCCAGATCTTTAGGGCGGCGCGGAAGGACTGGAGGGTGGTGAGGGTCCGAATCTCCACGGGGAGTTCATTCCAGAGGGTCGGAGCAGCCACCGAGAAGGCCCTCCTCCGGGTAGTTGCCAGTCTACACTGGCTGGATGATGGAATTCGGAGGAGGCCTAATCTATGCAATCGTATCAGTCTAGTGGAGGTAATTGGCAGTAGGCGGTCTCTCAAGTACCCAAGTCCAATACCATGAAGGGCTTTGTAGGTGATAAGTAGCACCTTGAATCGCACTCGGAGATCAACAGGCAGCCAGTGCAGCTCGCGGAGGATAGGTGTTACGTGGGTGAAACGAGGTGCACCCACGATCGCTCGCGCGGCCGCATTCTGGACCAGCTGAAGTCGCCGAATACTCTTCAAGGGCAGCCCCATGTAGAGCACATTGCAGTACTCCAGCCTAGAGGTCACAAGGGCACGAGTGACTGTTGTGAGGGCCTCCCGGTTCAGGTAGGGACGCAACTGGTGTACCAGGCGAACCTGGGCAAATGCCCCCCTGGTCACAGCTGACAGATGATGTTCGAAAGTCAGCTGTGGGTCCAGGAGGACTCCCAAGTTGCGAACCCTGTCTGAGGGGCATACCATTTGACCCCCCAGCCTGAGAGATGGAACACTAGGCCAATTATTACAGACCACTCAACCAAGCAGAGGCAATAGCTGATTTTTTTGCTAATCAGCTAGCTGAAATGTGCAGGAAACACCAGTGCAGTAATAGGGAACATCAACTGGGAAGCAAACTCTGCCATGAGTGGGAGATTGGATAGATTCCTAACCTGCCTGGCTGACAACTTTTTTTTTTTTAGGCTGAAGTAGCCTGCAGTGCTGCATTTAACCACTGCGCCACCTCGGCTCTTATGCCAAAGTGGTTCATAATTATACTTATATAACTTGCCGTTTGAGGTTGACATATGAACTTCTAAATATTTGACCTTTTTAACTATTTCACATCATTCCTTCTAGTTCTTTCTTTTGTTTAGTATAATGAGCTTCCCCGCTTCAGTCAAGTGAAGCCTCTGCCAGGAGGGGGTGGGCGCAATCCAATCTGAATGGCAACCAACAGCTGTTGCTCATTCCCCGCTGGCTCTAGATTGTCCTGGGAACCGGTAAGCGCAAAGCAAGAGAGGGAGGGAGACACCCGCTTTCTCTCCCCCGCCGCCTAAGTCCGGCTGCGCAACCAACCACAGACCAAAACTTTCCCTGCCTCTGCCCCGAGAGTGGAGAGGTATAACTTCTGGGACAGAAATCAGCCTGGATGTTCCGCAGCTTGGAGCAGAATCAGCAGGGACTCCAGCCGTTATGCAAAGAAAGCCCAGGAGCGTGACATTGAAAATCACTGCGCGACAGTTGGAAACTGCGGCGTGGTGTTTTCATGTTATGTGCGCGGCCGTGCAGGTATGCACCTTAGAGGGAACATTGCTTAAGAGGTTCTACCATTTCTAAATGTAGATTTTTATAGTATGCCGCTGTCAAGCCATCTGTACCTGGTGCCTTCCCTACCTTTAACTGCTTGATTACCTGTAGAACTTCCCCCGAGGTTATTGGTTGATTCAATCTTTCCCTCTGCTCTTCTTTAACTATGGGTATTTTTTCTTTATCCAAGTATCTCTCTATATCTAGACCTTTAATTTTGTCACCCTTGTACAATGCTGTAAATTCACGGAAAACCTTTTGAATCTCATCCTGTTGATACACTTCTTTCTCTCTGTAGTGTAATTTGGCTACGTTACGAGACTTTTGTTTTTTCCTAATCAGATATGCTAACCATCTACCAGATTTATTTGCATTGCAGAAAGTGTTATGTTTTGCATATAACAGACTAGTGGCTACTTGGTCTGAGATCAGCATATTAAATTGGTCTTTTAATAAGGTAATTGCTTCTTTAATCTTTATATCTCCTGGTTTTAAAGTTAACTCTTGTTCTTTCTTCCTAATTTCATCTTCCAGTTCTGTTCGCATTTCCCCCTGTTTACATCTATGTAATCTATTTAGATTTATCAAAGCTCCTCTCATATACGCTTTACTTGCATCCCATACAATTTCCATAGATGTACCCTTATTCATATTAAAAACAAAGTATTCTGTTAACAATTTTTTACATTCATTAATATATTTCTCATATCTGAATAAATTTTCATTCAATCTCCAAGACCTTCTTGCTTGCGTCACCCCTCCCAACTCCATCCAAACCGGGTTATGATCTGATAAAACTCTGGCACATATCTTTGTCTTCTTTACCCTAGAAAGCAAATCATTGGTAGTTAGTATGAAATCAATTTTAGAAAAGGATTGATGTCTATCAGAAAAGAAGGTAAAATCGTATTATTCTGCATTTCATTCTCGCCAAATATCTCTGAGTTCAAAATCATCCATCATATCGAAAAAGGACTTGGGTAGTTTCGCTCGCATTTGGGTATTTGGCCAAGAAGCCTTCTTATCTTTCTTAGTGTCCATAACACCATTCCAGTCACCCTATTTAGTATGCAGGACCTATAATCCCACTGTACTAATTTGGCCTGAAGCTTTCTATAAAATCCATCTTGTTGTTGATTGGGAGCATATATTCCTAGTAGCAATGTCTTTTTCCCTTCTAATACCAAATCTATTGCGATATATCTTCCTTGGGGATCTGCTTCGATTAGTTCAGCTTTCATATCCTTCCTTAAGTAGATAACTATACCATTTTTCACTTTTGTCATCCAAAAAGAAGACGAGGGAACTAGAGATCAGCTCTATTGGATTAATTCTTATTAACCGAGATGAAATGATAGAGGGGGTTGAAGAGGCAGGAACTTTAGGAGAGAATGACCAAGTTGTACTGGAATTCATCATAATGATGTAGGTAACTGAACAAAGTCAGACTAGTGTTTTAGACTTTTAAGACAGCTACTTCAACAAACTAAGAAAGAACTTAGGAAGGAATCCACGATGGAAATCCTAAAAGGGAAAACAATTTAGGATGCTTGGGAAACTGAAGACCAAGATAAAGGTCTTTTTTTAAAAAACCACAGAAAGATAAATAAGAGACCCAGGACAAGACCAGCATGGATGCACAAAGAGCTTTCTGACAAATTGAGAAACAAAAAGGACAAGTATGAAAAAGGGAAAGAAGGGCATATAAACTCAAATAAAATACCAGCAAATATCCGAAATCTTCAAGAATGGAGTCAGAAATGCTAAAGGTTCAGAATGAACTAAGACTTGCAAAAAAAATGCCTAAAATAAGTTTTTTTTAGTCTTTAAGGCATAAGAAGAAAATCAGCAAAATGACAGATTCACTAATGGGATAAGGTGGCAAGATGGTGATGTGCAGCAGGGAGAAAGCGGAACTTCTTAATTCCTTCTTTGTCTTTACATGAAAGGGGGGGGGGGAATAGCCCAGTAGAACAAAAGCAGCACTGTGGGAGGCAGAACAGGAATGCAAGTCAAAATAGGCAAAGAATTTGGGAAACTTTCATATCCCCAGCTTCACAGCCTCTTTTCACTTAGCCATTACGTAAGTTACAAAGTCTGTCTGTCTGTCTCTCCCGCCTTCCCTCCCTCTCTCTCACACACAGAGAGATATACAAATCATGTTTGTGAGCACACTGGCCCACATTAAAAATGAAATTCTGGGGCCTGCTCTCCAAAGAAAGTATATATTTTCTCATACATATACATAACACACATATATACATGATACACACACACACAAGAGGTTGCACAACCATTTATCTGAGCAGAGGGTTGGACTAGAAGACCTTCAAGGTCCTTCCCAAATCTACTATTCTATTCTACTAAATGAACTCTTATGAGTCGAATATGACCTAAATTTTACTGCACCAAAAAAGTTGGAAGTCTGCTTTCTTTCTTTCTTTTTGCCCCTTTATCTCCCTTTTCCCCCTCACTTTCCTACTTTTACCTCTCCCGTTTTACTATAGACTTTATTTCTGAGTCTTATATTGAGTCAAAGCTTAATAAAGCTCACAAAAGCATTGGCTGAAATGATAGTTATACCGTATTAGGAAAGCTTGTATGTCTACTTTTGTAACGGTATGTATGAGAAAACGGAGCGACGCATGTCACTATGACAGTGGTGGCGAACCTATGGCACATGTGCTAGAGGTGGCACTCAGAGCCCTCTCTGTGGGTACGTGTAGTGTTGCCCCAGCTCAGCTCCACCACGTTTCTCCATGGCGTTTCTCGTCGTTGTTTGCAGGGAAACAGAAGCTCATGAAAGAAAAAGATCTCACCTCTTGCAGAGCTGCTGGTGTTGGGATGCCCTGCCTCCCACCAGCCAGCTGGTCTTTGGTGTGCTGCTGTGCGTGTGAGCGCGCGCGCGCGCGCGAGAGAGAGAGTTTGTGCACTGCCTCCCACCGGCCAGCTGGTCTTTGGGGTCCTGCTGCGAATGTGAGCGCCAGAAAGAGAGAGAGAGAGAGAGAGAGAGAGAGAGAGAGAGAGAGAGAGAGAGAGAGAGAGAGAGAGAGAGAGACTTGCAGTTTGGGCACTCAGTCTCTAAAAGGTTCGCCATCACCGCACTATGACATTCAGGTTGTTCAGTTTTGGGGGTTGAAGGTATAAAAAAAACCCACCTGTTAACCACTAGGTTACACAAGTTTCGAAGGAAACCTCCCCGGATCCTTGTTCTGTGCAGAATAAAGTTGGGTTGTTTCAGTCTCCACCCCCATGTGCTCTTTTGGCCTTGAACATTGGCAAGGACTCACTGCTGGGCTGGGACATTAAAACTGTCCCCGTTCCTGGGTTTTACCTGTTCTTCCACACGGACTGTTTGCAGAGAGGCAGTCAGAGCTGAAGAGGGAACAGCTGAGACTTTTCAGCTCAGCTTTGCAGGCAGCCTCTCTCTTCAATATCATGGGGGAAAGCTGGCAACATGGAAAAAACTTCTTCCTTCTCCTTCTCCTGTCTGTCCTTCTCAGGACCACTGAAGCTGCTCCTGAGCCCAAACTGTAAGTTGATTTTTTCTGTCTTCTTTGGCTGGGAAAGATTTAGGCTTCAAACTCCGCTCTGTTTTATTTTTAAAGTAAGCATCTCTCAGTACAGGATATTTCCAAAGGGAAACTTAAGGAGGAGCAATGCCCCAGAGATATTTGGTGGTGGATGGGGGGGAGGGGAGAGGTAGGATTTTTAAAAAAATCTGTAAGATTTATGGAGCTTCTCAGTCATCCAGGTCATGGTTGTCCCAAAGGTGATTTTTCAAGAGGCAACTGAACATTCTGGTTTTTCTTTGAAGACATTTTGCTTCTTATCCAAGAAGCTTCTTCAGCTTTGCCTCTTGAAAAAGCACCTTTGGGACATCTGTAAGATTAGTTTCCATTTTGGCTTTGGACCCTGAGGTGGCATTAGGAGGTGGAGGGATAGCCACCTTATATATTGAACTGAGAAGGGCCCCCATAGAATGCAGTGCGACTTTGAAGCGTAATGCACAGGACATACTCTTTGAGGGAGATGGTGTTTTTTTTTCCGAAATGTGAAAAATAGATAACTAAACATAACATAAAATAATGTTAGACCACAGTCCTTTCCTGAAAATGGAAGGATCATTTCTGTAACACATGTTTAGTGCTTATTTTAAAGATAGTACCATGTTTCTCCGAAAATATGACCCACCCCAATAATAAGCCCAACCCTTGGGGCAGCACAAACATCACTTTTGCCTTTCTCTTTCGGGGCTCAGCACTTCTGCTTGTTGGGCTGCTTCCCTGAAGCTGGTAGTTCCACGGCCAGCTACTTTGCTTATTTCCCGCTTTTGGGGGGGCTTATGGGGAGGCTTGCGCGGCAGCATGGGCATCGGGGAGGCAGGCAATCCAGATGCCCCATGCTGGTGCTTGTTTGGTCCAGCCAAGGTGGCGCAGTGGTTAAATGCAGCACTGGAGGCTACTTCAGCTGACTGCAGTTCTGCAGTTCGGCTGTTCAAATCTCACCGGCTCAAGGTTGACTCAGCCTTCCATCCTTCTGAGGTGGATGAAATGAGGACCCGGATTGTTGTTGGGGGCAATATGCTGACTCTGTAAACCGCTTAGAGAGGGCTGAAAGCCCTATGAAGAGGTATATAAGTCTAACTGCTATTGCTATTGCTAGCTGCAGGCAAGCCAAGAGATAACGGGATGAAGGGATCAGTGCATTGGGATTGCTTTTGTCTCCCCCATGCCTCTGCTTCAGCTGTGCTATCTGGGGATATGCTGAAGTCTTGGAATGGAGCTGTTTGTTAGGGTTCCAAATAACATCCAAAATTAAATCAGAGTCCAAGGCAAAGTATTGCTCAAAGTTCCAATTTATTAAAAGAGCCATGTTGGCACATCTGATAAAACCCGAATCTAAAAGCTTCCCGGTTTTTCACACCCAGTTGAAAGTTCTAGATCTTGCCCCACTCCCACAAGCCCATCACATGTTCCAATCTTCCACTGCCATGCTGGAAGTTCCACCCACCCAGTTCCGGTCAGGTGCAGATGACCTTGGCTTTCTAGAAAGGAATTTTGTTTTGGCTACATAGCATCAAACTCAGTGGTGGGTTCCGGATCCTTTCGCAATCAGTATGCTGTGATGGGGCTGGGAATCCTTGTCGGGCATGCGCACTGCATGCACATGCGCACGCTACCGCCCTGCGACACCCCAGCTGCTCGGCAGAGGTCGTGCAGGTGCCATACGTTGTGCATGCATGTGCTACTGGCCCATTTGCCTCAAAAAGCTGTAAGGAACACAAGCGGATGGGTGGGCCAAGCGGATGGGTCAGTGTGTCCAAACTTGCGGTGCTGCTGCTACTCATGCACACAATGGAACAGCAATCCTTGCAGAGTCCTGCTTGAAGAGGCTGCGTTGATGTGACAAACCTCATGGCAATGCCATGGCTCACACATGCAATGGCACAGTAATCCTAAAAAAGCTAATGCAATCCTAAATTGCATTAACAGATTGAATCAAGATTGAATCAAGAAGTACTAATACCACTCTATAAAGCCCTCGTAAAACCTCACGTAGAATAATGCATCCAGTTTCAGTCACCACACTATAAAAAAGATATTGAGACTCTAGAAAAAGTGCAGAGAAGAGCAAGAAAGATGATTAGGGGACTGGAAACTATGGCTAGTCTAATGAACAGAAGGACCAGGAGTGACATGATAGCAGTGTTCCAATATTTGAGGGGCTGCCAAAGAGAGGAGGGGGTCAAGCTATTTTCCAAGGCACCTGAAGGCCAGACAAGGAATAATGGATGAAAACTGATCAAGGAGAAATTCAACCTAGAAATAATGAGAAGCCTTCTGAGACTTAGAACAATTAACCAGTGGAACAGCTTGCCTTTGGAAGATGTGGGAGTTTCATCCCTGGAGGCCTTTTAGCCTGTCAGAAATGGTATCGGGTCTCCTGCTTGAGCTGAGGGTTGGACTAGATGACCTACAAGGTCCCGTCCAACTCTGTTATTCTGTAATTCCCCAGTGAGTATGCTGGCTGGGGAATTCTGGGAGCTGAAATCCACACACCTTAAAGTTGCCAAGGTTGCTTTAGAGAAATGTGTCGCTGAAGACTCAGTCTCCCTGGCCAAAGGTGTCAAACCATTGAATCATAGCAACTGGTCCAATCTTTATTAATCTGAGATGTTTAGTTGCTCATCCAAGCAAGTTCATCAATCAGAGCAAAATTAGTTAGCCCGAGAGTCGTTGGAAGGTACAAACTCTTGCTACACCAATTCCAAGGGTTTGTCCCCAGATTGCAACCCGTTTTGGGGAAGCTGGTGTCGCAAAAGTTGGTACCTTCCTATGACTCTTTGACTCTTCCTGACTAATTTGCTCTGACTGATGAAGTTGCCCAAATCTTAGGAAACCCTCTTGCATTTGCTCAGCTTATTTCCTAATCAGAGCCCCTGCCCCTCTTTCCAAGGCGATATGTGGCGCTGGTACCCAGCACAATCCACATGGAGACCCCTGAGAACGTCTGCATCCAGATAAAAAATTTGAAGGGAACAGTCAACTTCACTCTTGTGCTGGAACCCGCGATCAAGGATTTGATCCTGAGGCAACTGACGATAACAGAGGAAGATGAAGATTTTATTCCAGATTTTCTTCATTGTCGTACTTTCCAGGTAAGTCTCTCTGTCTCCCTCCCTCCCTCCTCTCCCTCTCTCTCTCTTCCTTCCTCATCCTTTTATGTTGTTTCATTCAACATAATGCAAACATAAAGCAATAGAACATCATGATAACAATACCTCTCAAACCATTTGATTTTGTCTCTTTTTCATCCTGCAGGTTCCCAGGGAGAGCAATATTTCTGTCCCATCGGAAGTTCTTCTCGAGTTCCGTGGAAATGACTTGATTCACAGTTTCCAGATCCGCAAAAAAGTGCGGATTGAGAAACCAAAGAATCTGCTTTTCATCCAGATGGACAAACCCTTCTACAGAACGGGACAACAAGGTAAAGGGCGACTCGAGTGTGAAACCTGCTCCTGAAATTCTTGCTTTTCTAATCTTTTCAAAACTTGATCGTTACAATTTTTACAGGTTTTGCTTTTCAATTTTAGAATTTCCATTGCTAAACCAGGCTTTGTTAAGCGAGTCACGCCTGACTTTTACAATCTTTGTTCCCCCCCGGTTGTTAAGCGAATCACTGCATTTGTGAAGTGAATGGTGCCGTTGTGAAGTGAGCCTGAATTCCGCTCTTGATCCTGTTGTTGGAAGGCAGCTGGGAAGGCTGCAAATTGTTGATCCTATGATTCCTGGATGCTTGTAACTATTGTAAATGCATGCTTGTTGCCAAGTGTCCAAAGATGAACACGTGAAGATGGTCAGAACTGTGAGATAAGTGTAAGCCATTTTTTTCACTGCCATTGTAATTTTGAACCGTCACTAAATTAATGGTGGTTAAGATGAAGATTCATTCCTTGTTTCTCCTCTCACCTCTGTGTGAGCATAAGCTGAAGCTGGATTTTTTTTTAAATTATTAATTATTGTAAACTTTATTAGCTGCCAATCTTACCACATCATAACTCTGGTCGGCTTGCAATTTTAAAACTGTATAAAACTTTAATGATATAAATATAATATGATAAAAAATTGACCTAGCTAAAGAGATGAGAAGGGGAGGAAGTGGGGATCTGTTGTTAATCTGTCAACTGTCCCCAGCATGAAATCCCTCTGTGGGCGCCTCAATGTGAGCGGATTTCTCCAAAGCTGGTGGGGAAGAATAATTATGTATCAATGCATTAAGTACAGAAGTACCATATTCAATGCAGCCCACCTATTGCCACTGCGGCGTTGTCGCCACACTGGAGGACCGCTCATGTGTCCTTGGCCGAATTGAAAGGAAAACACCAGGCAGAAGTCCTCAGGATGAGCGAACTTCGAATGAACATCTCTTTTATTAGAAAAGTTAGTTACAGCGTCATCAAAAGAAGCGTATCAGAAGGCATATATAATCACACATGGTACAAGTAAACTAATGAAAAATCACAGCATTCTACAAATAAACCAATAGAAAATCACATCATGACAAAGGATGGGCAAAGGGGGAATAGAAAGTTACAAGCTGCATGGCATTGGGAGGGGAAAAGGGGAATAGAAAGTTACAGCACAGCATAGGGGGGAGAAGGGGCAGGTGTGGGAGTAGCTGGCTCACATAGTTCATGTTACATGAGGCTGCATAGTGAGTTCTGACCGTTAGGCCGGAAAGATGTTTCTGGTGCGATGTTTTTCTCCATCCCTGTGTGTGTGTGTGTTTCAGGCAGGCAAACTGCCCTGCACACACACACCCGGATGATGGATTCCAACATGCCACAAAAAGTAGGGGAAAATGAGGGTGGAGGTTCATTCTCCCAGCTTGTGGGTTGGTTTCTGAACGTATCATTACCGCGCTAGGTAACATCTTCAGCCGTGTTTAGGGGATGTCAGCATTCTTGCGTTTACATCACAAGACCCTCACTTGACACTGCCACAGCTGAAGCCCTTAGAGGCAAAAGAACATTGACATAGACATCCCCCAAACTCGGATGAAGATGTTACCTAACCTGGTAACGAAATGTTCGGAAACCAACCACAAGCTCAAAGAACGAATCTATACTCAAGCTACAGCTATGCGCCACAGAAAATGTTGGAAAATGACTGTGGGCATTTTCAGTTTAGTTCACACCCACCCCATCTTCTCCATGTCAGACCCTATGCCCAGATCAGAGCAAGCACGTTCACCCTGCTCAGTTACCCACAACATGGGGATAACAAATGGAAATGACGACTATCTAATAATTTGGTTTCGAAGGGCACCGTATCATTTAACACTTAGCCTACTGGCTGGATCTGGCCCACGGGCTGCTTAGATCTGGCTCTGGGACTGCCCTGGAAACAGTGAAGGACTGCCCTGCTGTGCCTCTGACTGCGAAAATGGAGCTTGGGACAATAACCTTTAACATCATGAAACATACTTTAGGAATGACTCATATTGCTTTGAGTGGCTTTGGAAGGTGCTCTGCCTTTTGATGTATAGCAAGAGAAATGGAAATAAGGTTCATTCTTATACATGGTCTACGTGTCCCCAATTTTGCCTGTGACATCTTCCAATTTGGCCAGTCAACTGTTTTTCAGCTTTGCTGATGTTTCATAAGTAAACATCAAAGGACATTTTTGCTAGGTGGATTGAGTGTGGAAGAGTGTGTTTGCTTCCTCTGATCTTAGTGCATGCAAACTACAGGTAGTTCTGGTTTACAACAGTCCATTTAGTCACTGTTCAAAATTACAACAGCAGTGAAAAAAGTGATTTATGACCATTTTTCACAGTTACAATCTTAATCCTATAATCCCATAATCAAAATTTAGATGCTTGATAACTGACTCATATTTATGATGGTTGCAGTGTCCCAAAGTGGGGAATGAGTCAGATTCACTTAACAACCAGGTTACTAACTAATCAACTGCAGTGGTTCACTTAACATCTGAGGAAAGAAAGGTTGTAAAATGGGGCAAATGGCACTTAACAAATGTCTCACTGAACAATGTAAATTTTGGGCTCAATTGTGGTCGTAAATTGAATACTACCTGTATGTAACTTGGAGATGACAAGTAATTAGGCGTAGGTTTCAGACAGTTCGGACTGGTTCAGTGAACTGGATGCTAATTTTACATCTAGTTTGCCAAACCAGTAGTTGCAAGGATTGGCTGCCCCCCCCCCCACCCCGGCCCCCCAGGAGTCTTCATGTGGCCTGTTTTGGATGTGGGGTAAGTACAGGGCCAGCATGGAGGCTCTGGGAGGGTGAAAAATGGGCCTCCAGGAAGTTCTGAAAGTCTAGAAACGAGTCCGTTTCCAGCCTCCAGTGGGCCTCCGGAGCCCAGGGGAGACTGTTTGTTCCCTCCCAGAGGCTTGAAGAAAGCCTCCGGAGCCTGGGGAGGCCAAAAACGCCCCCTTCCCACTGTGGTGCAGTAGGCCAAGTGGCCATATCCCCATAGCCACTTCCAACCAGCAACCGGGCAAAGAATCAGTTGCTAAAATTTTTCAATCCCACCCCTGCCTGTAATCAGTTTCCAACACCATCTACCAAGTGGAATAGAGCCAGGATAGGCATAATCACGTGACTTCTTCAATGTCAGGAATCCTTATTGCTCTTCTCTGGTTGGCTGGACCCTGCATTTCATCAAGGAAAACAGACAAACCACAGTGTCTCCAGATTAGGGCAATCAAAGGGAAGGAGGGGAAAAAAAAGATCTATGAGAAATGATTGGAGATAGTGGATACGCTCTTCCCCTTGGAGCAGAGAAGACTAAGTGGAGGTCGGACAGCAGTCTTCATGTATCTCTTAGCTGCTCAATTTTGGGGGTCTTTCTAGGAGACATGAAACAATGGTCTAAATGTCAGAAAGATACATTATGGTTGGACATCAGATAAATAAAATGTCTTAATGGAGCTGGATGGGCTTGACTACCCAGGAGGAAGGATTGATGGAAGGATT
The DNA here is from genome assembly GCF_009769535.1 of Thamnophis elegans. Lineage (NCBI taxonomy): Eukaryota > Metazoa > Chordata > Lepidosauria > Squamata > Natricidae > Thamnophis > Thamnophis elegans. The sequence continues at coordinate 169,807,361 of NC_045542.1, read as the reverse complement.
TAAACAAAAGCTGGATGGCCACCTACCAGAAATGCTGCAACAGTCTATTACTGCCCTGGGCAGCGGTCAGATTAATGTTTTTCAATTGTAGCAACATGAAGATGTTTAGACTTCACTTCCCAGAATTCAACAGCCAGCGCTGGTCAGGGAATTCTGGGAGCAGAAGTCCACACGTCTTCAAATACTCAAGTATGAGAAAATATTGGACTACAGTATCCTGTTTGCCTGAAAATAAGACCTCCCTGGATAATAAGCCCAATTGGGCTTTGAGTGCATGCGCTAAAATAAGCCCTCCCCTGAAAATATTGCAACATAGCAGCAGCCATGAGGTGACCATGCTCACCACCTCCTGCACCTCAAAAATAGTAAGACCTCCTTGAAATGAGACCAAGCACTTATTTTGAGTGGGGGGAGAGAGGTCAAAAGAAAATAAGACCCTGTCTTCTTTTTGGGTAAACACAGTAAATGATCTCCAAGATTCCTTCTATATTTTAATATTTCTGTATTCAGTGGCTATTTTCCCCACCTATTCTCCCTCTGTCTTTTGCAGTTCAGTTTCGCATCGTTTCTATGGATAAAAAGTTCCATCCCATGAAGAAGAAGGTAAATTTTGGGGGGTTACTCAGACAGACAGCGATGATGGCATCTCCGTGAGAAAACGTTCAATTCATGCTCTCCCCGGGGTCAATTCCCCTCCAGGGGAATTCTATGGACCCCTCCCCCATCACATATAACATTGAGCCCAGCCCATGTGTGGAGCAGTGGTGGGTTTCAATTTATTTTACTACTGGTTTGCTTGTGCGTGCACATGCTCATGCAGCACTTTTGCACATGTGCAGAAGCATCCAGGTGGGTGGGCAGGGCCTCCCGCTGCCACCTTTGCAACTACCGGTTCACCCGATCCAGGGCGAACTGGCAGAAACCCACCTCTGGTGTGGAGATACCCTTGGGTGAAAACTAGTGAAGACTCATGGAGTAATTGAATTTGGATTAGTGCTGACCTTAAATCTACCCTTAGTCATGAAAACTGGCTGGGTGACCTTGTGGCTAGGCACTGTCAACCAACCAACCTCACAGGGTGGTTGTTATGGGTGTGTGTGGTGGGAATTCTAAGAGCAGTCCCTTGAGGTAAGACAAGATACAAATAAATACATATCAAAACCATAATGCAACATAAAAGAATCTCCTATGCCCCTTTTTCTATCTACTTTTCTTCTCTATCCTCATTTTCATTCCTTGGTGTCTGATTTCCCTGTGCTTTTTTTGTCTCCACAGTTTCCAGTTGTGTACATCCAGGTATGTGCTGAAAGGCCATAGCAGTGCCAGCTCCATGGCTGATTGGACCTCATTAATCTTCGGATGGAAGGCCACCAGGAAATCTGAGGGCTACAGGCTCTTGGGAAATCAAAAGGACCAACCATGGTTGCCCAGAAAATGATACAAGCAGATCTCTTGGTGGCGACGGAGAGAGATGTTTAAAGTAGCTAATACCGAGTCCCATTTCACTTTGTTAAGAACGGGGCTATTTCACACAGTCCCACAAAGTAGCAAACTGTCTGGAAACGTGGGATATTTTGTCTTTGAGAGGTTTGTTCCCATCTTCTTTACTAGGAATTGGGCTGAATGAGAGCCCTCTCCTTGCATTTGATCACAGAAACAATAGCATCGATCAAGGAAATCAACTAAAGACATGACTCAACTCAAAAGTAGTTCATAGCTTTAGTGCTACCATTTCTGAGCTGCAATTCCTCAAGGTGTCCACCAGATGGCAGCAGAATGGTGAACTACTCGGTGAACACATTCCTTCCATCTAGTGGTCCTCTGGAGTAATGCAGTGCTGATCTGGCAACCAGCTAAGAGGCTTGTTTCGTTTAGCTCCTTTCTTTCTTAAATTAGTTGCTCTAAAGTTGTTAAAGTGTTCAAAGAACTATGTCCCAGCCTCCCTCAGCTTGTACAATCTGAGCTCAAACATCCCTTTGTCTAATGGCAGAGCCTTCCTGCTAATACCAATAGCACATATACTGCTTCACAGTGCTTCACTCCCTCTCTAAGCAGTTACAGAGTCAGCATATTGCCCTCAACAATCTGGGTCCTCATTTTACTGACTTCGGAAGGATGGAAGGCTGAGTCAACTTGAGCCTGGTGAGGTTCGAACTGCCAAATTGCAGGCAGCTGGCAGTAAGCAGAAGTAGCCTGCAGTACTGCACTCTAACCACTGCACCACCATGGCTCTAAGACCTACAGCCACCATCTCCAACTTGGGAAGTTCAGAAAAGGTACAACTCCCCGAATTTCCAGCTAGCACAGCAATTGTCCTTGCTGGGTTCCAATATTGAGAGTTTAATCCCAAACATATGTGGCCTTCTAGGCCACTTGAGTAGTGTATCCAGATACACTACTCAAAGCGCTCAGAGAATGGGATTGTAGGACTACATTTTCCGGATTATGAACTGCTGATTCTAGAACAATTCTGGGATATGGACAAACTTTGGAACTTGTTATCTTGTTCTTTCCAGGATCCCCAAAACAACCAGGTGTTCCAATGGAGAGATGTGGAGATTCCGTTGGGCATAATCCAGCTTTCCTATTCTCTGTCTTCTGATTCCCTCTTGGGCACCTACAAAGTGGTGGTAGAGGAAGACTCCACGAAAGTTGCAGAACACAGCTTTGATGTGGACGAATATGGTAAGAAGGGGAGATCCAGTTTGTCCTTCTTTTCTTCCTTCTCCCTCCTTCCTTCCTTTCCTCCCTCCCTCCTTCCTTTCTTCCCCCTTTCTTTCCTCCCTCCCTCCTCTTTTCCTCTTCCATCCATCCTTCCTTCCTTTCTTTCTTTTGGACAGTCCAGATTATTCTATCTTGTTGAATTAAGGTTGATTTGTCCCAACAAAGTTGTAGAAGCTTAATCTGCATACTGAAGTTTGAAGATTTAAATGCCTCTTCATGTTGATTTAAAAAAACATTACTCCTTTAACATTTATATTTAGGATTATTTTTAAGGATGGAAAAAGCAAAATGGAAATGGAAGGAAGGAGGAAGGGCAGGGGAAGAAAGAAAAGGAGTGAGGAAAGTAGGGAGGGAAGGAAGGAAAAAAAGGATGGGAAAAAGAATGAAGGAAGGAGAGTGGGATGGAGGGAAGGAAGGATGGCGAGGGAAGGAAGGAAAGAAAGAAGGATGGAATAAATGGATGGATGGATGGATGGATGGATGGATGAATGGATGGATGGATGGATAAATAAATAAATAATATTTGGCAATGAGGGATTTAACAGGCCAGAAACAGTACAATTCTCTTTATTCAGTTTAATTCTAAGACTCACTTTCTCCAACAAATTTTACATTGATCTGGTTACTTAGCTAAATTAACCTGTTTTCTGAGATTAGAGATTATGATTTACATATACAGATCCCAGATGAATATGGAGTCTCTGGGCCAGGAATTTAAGGTAGTGTTTGGGGACTGAAGCTTCATTTGAGCTTCACTCAACTCCCCCCATCCCTGAATTCAACTAATTCAGCGGGTTGAACTTCTACAAAAAATAAACCACCAAAACAAAGACAAATTACCTAAGACTGAAGCCAAACATTTTAGAAGGTTGTCCAAACGCAATTGTTAAATTCATTCTGGCAGAATGTTTGCTGCTTTATTAATGCAAGGTTTAATTTGTCTCACTTAGATTTACAACTTACTTTTCCTTTCAGACCTCAATTGTGTGGCCAATTTCTCCCATCTCCTTAGCCCTCAAGGGAGATCACAGGGGAGAACTGGGCAGTTTGCGCTTCCACAAGGTTCATCTCATGATTTTCTTCCCTTCCCTCTTTCTAGTTATGCCCAAATTTGAGGTTTTGATAAATGCCCCGAAGCTCATCACGGTAACGACTGAGGAAATACCAATCAGAGTGTGTGGCAGGTACGTGATGCTCATCTACTCTCCTTCTGCCATTGTCAGCAGACGGTGCAAGATTTTCCGGTGTGTGTTCTGACCCAGCCTTCGCAAGTAATGATAGGCTGCTTACTCATGAGTAAAATAAACCCTTTTTCAAAACAAGGCAGGAACAGTAACAAAAACGTAATTAGTCCCAACAAAGCTGGCTCTGGCTAAGGAATCCAAATTGCTTGCTGTATACAACAGCAAATGGTTCTCCGTGACAACAGGCCACTCCCAAATCCTTCCTATTTATTTCCTAGCCAGGGAGGTGCTGACTGGTGTCTAGGTCTGCTTTTCCCTGAGAGCCGGCACATTGCTTTCCTTTGCTCTCCTCTCCTTTCCTCTCTACGCATAGGCACATCTGGGATGGGCCCCATCTGTTCCTCCCCCTCACTCAGCTCAGGCGCCAAAGGCAGCTGCCTCTCCACCTGGGGGAGGACGGAAGGTCCTGGCTCTGCTGCCGCTTCCTTATCAGAGCCTTCCAAAGGCTCCGAAGCTGACCCAGGCTCTCCCTCAACCTCCTCCTCGCCTGGCTCTGCTGCTAGCTCTGCTGGCAGCCAATGGGCCATAACAGCAGAAGAAAGGGAGGGTGAAAAATCTGCTCCTGTTCGGATTTTTCTCTCCTCTTGGTGATTTCATGCCCATATAGTTTTTTTGACAGAAACACGGAAGTGGTTTGATGATGATTTCTTCTGAGAATGTAATATTCAGTATCCTGGCCTGGGATCTCCTGGTGGCCTCCTGTCCAAATACCCAACAGGCCATATCCTGTATCAGGCTCAGAGATCAGCCAAGGTTAGCTTTGCATTGCCCTCTTGTGGAGCATAGATAGAAAGGCAGGGTAGTGGTGAAGGTGATAATGATGATGGTAATAATTTACTTTCTTCTGAAGGAAACTGGAGCAGAGTAATAAAATCATCTTTTATAAGAAATAATAAGATAAAATAACCCATAGGTATAAATAAATAAATATACCCGGAAGCTCTGGAGGTAATAAACCTAACTGATAAATATTGAGGAAGCTGGTGAGAGAAGATGTATAAAAGTATTAAGCAAAGTCCTAGTCAGGTAGTTATGGTGAAAGGCTGGGTGAACAAGGGTTGTTTAAACAAAGACAGTATAAACAAGCAGAAATTTAAAAAAAATTCCGCCTTCAATATTTGCTCTTTAATAGTATTAGGAAATTGCCCAGAGTCATTCTGGACTGAGATGATGGATAAATGGCAAAAAATAACATAATTCAATATAAGATCAATGATAACCTGACATAATTTAAAAAAGATAACTGATTATGAAAGAAAGAAAAATAAGAAATACAATACATGACCATACAGGTTAAAGAAATCAAATGCAAAGCCAGACTTAGATATATATGAGCCATATAAATTAAAACATTGCTTTTTTAAAAAATGAATTCAAGGAAAATATATGTGTCCCAAGATAATGTTGCAGGATCCAATCTGAGTCGGTCACCGGGAAGAGAGTTTCAATCTTCTGAGTTTTGGAGTCATGCTGGAGTCCATCCTCAGGGAATTACTCTCTCTATGCAGAATGTATGCACAGGCTGCTGTTCTATGCGTAGTATTTATGTAGTGCCTAGTTCTGTGTGCCTTTTTTATGTTAATCAGGGTGCTAATATCTGGCTATTAGATTGTTGGTTGTTGTTTCTCTGCTTATTAAGACATTATTATTTCCCTGGTTGGTTGTTGTTTGGAAACAATAATGACTTAATATCTGGCCATCAATTAACAACTAAAAGCCACACATAACTGGGCACCATATAAATAGTACACATAGAACAGCGCAATGGCCACATTCTGGAGGAAAAAGCAGAGAGGGGGAGGGGGGAGAGAAGGGGAGAGAAAGAAAGAGGAAGAGGGGGTGAGAAAGTAAAAGAGAAAGCAAGAAAGAGAGAGAGAGAAAGAGGAAAAGAGGGAGAGGGAGAGAGAGAAGAGAGAAGGAAGGAGAGGGAGAGAGAAAGAGAGGTAGGGAGAGGGAGAGAAAGAGAGAAAGGGGATGGTGGGAGGGAGAGAGAGGGACAGGGAGAAATAGGGACAGGGAGAAAGAGAGGGAGAGAGAAAGAGTAAACGCGAAAGAGAGGCAGAGAAAGAGAAAAAAAGAGAGGGAGGGATAGAGAAAGAGAGGGAGAGAGAGGGGAGAGAAATAGGGAGAGAGAAGGGGGAAGAAGGAGGGAGAGAAAGAATAAAAGAGAAATAGAGGGGGAGTGGAGAGTAAGAGAGGGAGAGGGAGGGAGAGGGCGAGAGAAGGAGAGGGAGAAAGAGGGAAAGAGAAAGAGAGAGAGAAAGATGGAGGGAAATAGAAAGAAAAGGGGGGAGATAGAAAAAAAGATGGAGAGAGAAAGAGGGAGAAAGAGAGTGAGAGGAAGAGGAAGAGAGAGGAAGAGAGAGAGGGGGGAGAAAGAGAAAGGGAGAGGTGGGGTTTCTGTGGATGGGCTCTAACCCGACTTCGAAAGCTTAAATTCTCTAAATTTCTGGTCCAGGTGACTAAGTCAGATTGGATCCTGTAAAAAAAAAAAACCACATTGCTTCCTTTGGATCCTGCAGCTCCCTTTGGTCTTCTTTCTCTATGCAAACCATCTCCCTTTCTGTCTTTTTGTCCACATTGGTGGGTTCTAACTCCAGGTATACCAATGGGAAACCTGTGCCTGGCACAGTGCGAATGAGGGTTTGCCGGAATCGTGATACTAATGAAAATCTCTGTGAAGAATTTGAAGACGAGGTAAGGGACGTCGAGTTTCCACACCTCGGATATCTTTGTAGCATCGCCAACATTTGGAGGATAAATTTGGGTATATTTTATAATCTCGCTGGAGGCAAATGCCATCTTTTGATTGATGACGTTATCATCAATATGCTGATGATATCCAACTTTTCATCTCTACCCCAAACCACCACAAGGATGCTCTTGATGTCCCGGTGCGTGGAGGCTTTACGGATCTGGGTGGGGACGAACAGGCTCAAGCTTAATCCCTCCAAGACTGAGTGGCTGTGGTTCCTGTCATCCTGATTTCTGCATCACGTACCATCTTTGATGATGGAGGAGAAATTTCAGCCCCCTCAGAGAGGGCCCACAATCTGGGAGTCGTCCTGGATATGCGGCTTAGTTTAGAAAAACATCTTACGGCCATGACCTGGGGGGCCTTCTACCAGGTAAGCCAGTTGCGCCCCTTCCTGGATCGGGATGCCCCGTGCACAGTCACTAATGCCCTCATCCTTTTTCGCCTGGACTACAGTAATGCTCTCTATATGGGGCTGCCCTTCAAAAGCACCCGGAGGCTCCAGCTGGTCCAGAATGCGGCCGCGCGGGTTGTCATGGGAGTAGCTAGGTGTTACACCCCTTTTAGGCACTGGTTGCCGGTTGTTTTCCAGTTGCCGGTTGTTTTCCGGATGTGATTCAAGGTGTTAATTATGATCTTTAAAATTCTGCTGGAATTCCATCTGGGCCTGAGGTTTTATTATTTTTTTGTTTTTGGATTGCCCTTTTTAATTCTTGCCTCGTTATTTTCTCATTTAATGTTTCTTTTGTTGTTTCCAGTAGGGTTGGAAGATTCCTTCTCTGAAGGTATCTTTTAATATCCTCCTCTTCTACTTCCTCTTGGCAATACAGTGCTTGAAAGTATTATACTGCTATACTTTTTTCCCCTTCCTTTTGGTGGTGTATCACCCCTTCTTCATCCTCTGATTGCTGTATTAATTTCTTTTCTTTCTCTTTTTTTAGTTTATAGGCTAGCCATCTCCCTGGTTTATTGGCATTTTCAAAATAATTTTGCCTAGTTGATCTAATTTTCTGGGCCACTTCTTGTGTAATTAAGTTTAATCTATTTCTTTTTCTTTTTTGGCTTCTTGGTTTTGAGGTTCTTTCTGGATTTTATATTCTAATTTCCCCAGTTTCTCCTGGAGCTCTGTATATCGTTTCTTTTTATCTTTGTTTCTTCTTAACGTATATGCTATCGTAATGCCTCACACATAGGCTTTGGTTGTATCCCATAGGTTTTGAATGGTTGTCTGTTCATTCCAGTTTTCCTTTAGGAAAAACGCTAATTCTTTTTCCACATACTGTACATAGTTCTTTTCTTTTACAACCCTCTGATTCATGGTCCATCTCTTTTTCCTTTTTGCTCCTCCTTTCCATTTGATTATTAATGGGTTATGGTCCGCCCACAAGTTCAGTGTTATTTCTACCTCCTCTACACCCTTCTCCATTTCTGGATCCATCCACACCATGTCAATCCTGGACCATGAATTATGGGGGTTTGAAAAGAATGTGCATTGACTCTTCTGTGGATTGATTTCTCTCCAGACATCTTTTAGATTTAATTCTTGGGCCATTTCAAAGAATACATTTAATAGAGTTCTCCTTTCATAATTTCTTTAATTATCCATTTTATAGTCTTTCTTTGGGTCTACCACCGCATTGAAGTCCCCTAATAGACATATGTTGTCCAGTTCCAGTTCTGCAATCAGCTTATGTAGTTTACTGTAGTATTCTTTCTGGTTTGTATTTGGTACATATATGTCTGCAATTAGTACTCTTCTTTGTTTTATTGATACTTCAATTAATAATGTTCTTCCCTTTTCATCTGTGTATACCTGTTTAGGTTTTAGCCAGACCTTTATATATACTGCAATTCCTCTTTTCTTTGTATCAGCCAGGGCCAGATGTAATTTCCCTAACTTTGGAGATTCCAAAATACTACCATTTCCTTTTTTAATAATGAACTTCCTGTAGACATGTGATGTCCATGTTTTGTTTTTGGAGCTTAGAAATTGTTTGTCTTCTTTTTATAGGTGAATTTAGTTCATTTATATTGACCGATATTAATTTCACTTCTTCCTCCATCCTGTTACTTGTTTGTCACTTTTGTTCCTCTACTTCCCTTTGGTTTCTTGTCCTCACTCCTTCTCTTTCCTGGACTTCTGTACCGGTCTTGTTTCTCGCATCTTGGTCTAATCCTTTTTCCTCCTTCAGCTGCTCCTCTTGGCTTTGGGTTTCCAACTCTTATCTGCTGTCTGATTCTCCCTCTATGCAGTGTTCATAGAATTCCCAGGCTTTCTCTACCATGTCAATCCTCATTTTCTTATCTAGCCAGGTTATTAACATTCCTTCCGGTATAAACCAGTGGAACTTTATTTTATATTTTATCAGTTGTGTGAGAGGAATTGGTAGTTCTTTCTTTGCTCTCTGATTCTCTTTGGTATCTGTTTAAGGGTTATGACTTCTTTTCCTTCTTTTCCTTCCTTCCTTTTCCTTCTTTTCCTTTTCCTGTTCTTTTATAAATTTTGTCTCTGACAGCTTTTTTTTGCAAATCTTATATGTATTTCACGGGGCAACCTATATCTTCATGCATAATTAGTATGCACTCTGTAGATTTCATCAATATTGTTCCTCAGTTCACTTTTGTCCATTTGCAGTTGGTCAGCTAGAAGATCGCTCATGAGTTTTGGTAGATCTTCATCTTTTGTCTCTACTATGTTCTGAAATCTTAAATAGAACAAGGATCATTCTAATTCTAAATGGACTATTGCCTCCCCCAGTTCTCTAATGGCTGCTGCCAGTCTTTCTTCTCTTTCTTCCAATTTCTTTTCAGCTTGTTCTGTCCTTGCTTCTACCATTTTTATCTTCTCATTTTTAGCTATTGTTTCCTGTATCTTCCCCATTCTATCATCCAACTTCTTTATATCATCTTTCACTTCCCCTATATTGCCTTTCACTTCCCCTAGATCGCCTTTCATGTCCTCATGATTTTTAGTTATTGATTCTTGTGTTTTTATCATAAATTCCTGAATCATGTTTAATGAGACTTGTAGGCTTCGAAGGGTTGATGCAGATCCTGGTTTTTCATTGCTCGACATGTCTGTTTTTAACTTCCGTCCTGCTGGAGGGGCTATCATTGGCAGCGTTTTCTTTACAGTTTTGGTAGCTGTGGATGTGTTTGCCATCTTTAGCTTTTGGAAAAAATTATTCCACAATAGCTGGCAGGAATAGCCAACACTCCAGAGGATAGGCTTAAGATACAGAGGGATCTTGAGAAATTTGAACATTGGGCACTATTTAATAAAATGAAATTCAATGGTGAAAAGAGTAAGGTTCTACATTTAGGCAAGAAAAACAAAATGCACAGGTACAGTATAGGTGGTACCTTGTTCAATAGTAGTAACTGTGAGAGGGATCTTGGAGTCCTAGTGGAAAACCATTTAAATATGTGCCAGCTGTGTGCAGCAGCTGCCAAAAAAGCCAACACAGTTCTAGGCTGCATAAAAAGAGGGATAGAATCAAGATCATGTGAAGTGTTAATATCACTTTATAATGTCTTGGTAAGGCCACATTTGGAATGCTGCGTTCAGTTTTGGTCGCCATGATGTATAAAAGATGTGGAGACTCTAGAAAGAGTGCAGAGAAGAGCAACAAAGATGATTAGGAGTCTGGAGACTAAAACATATGAAGAACGGTTACAAGAACTGCATATGTCTATTTTAATAAAAAGGAAGGGAGACATAATAGCAGTGTTCCAATATCTCAGGGGTTGCCACAAAGAAGAGGGAGTCAAACTTTTCTCCAAGGCACCCGAGTGTAGAACAAGAAGCAATGGGTGGAAACTAATCAAGGAGAGAAGCAACTTAGAACTGAGGAGAAATTTCCTGACAGTTAGAACAATTAATCAGTGGAACAGCTTGCCTCCAAAAGTTGTGAATGCCCCAACACTGCAAGTCTTTAAGAAGATGTTGGATAGCCATTTGTCTGAAATGGTATAAGGTTTCCTGCCTAGGCAGCGCGTTGGACTAGAAGACCTCCAAGGTCCCTTCCAACTCTGCTATATTATTGTATTGTATTGTAATACTATAAGTTTCCAATTTTTCACACTAGGTTTCTCCCTAAGTACTGTCCCTTCTCTTATCTCTCTCTCTCTTTTTTTAATCTGATAGTTAACAATAGTCACTGATTAAATCCAACCCTTAATATCAATTTTCTATAGACAATTATAGACAATTATATAAACAGCTATAAATTGTATCACAATTATAGATTATTATATTTGTAGTTAATTATTATGGATTGTTCTAACAACTGTATTAAAGGGGAAGAGGAAGCAAAGGAGAGAAATAAATAAATATTTATAATATCTATTAGATTGTTAAATAGTTTATTACACTTTTTCACTATATAATAAATTTGCTAAAAGTTCATAAATATATAAATCGGCATATGAAATCAATTAAATTAATTAAATGTTATTGTTAATCAACAATTCCTGTTCTAATTTTCTAATGCAGTAATAAATGGAGTGGTTATAAATTCTATCCTGTTTTAAATATGCTTGAATCTACATTAAATATATGTGGAATATAGATATATAGGATATATAAAATGTATAGCTTATAAAATATTAAATTATTTGATCTAAAGATCACTGTGGTAAATATAACAATATTTAAATACCAAATTAAATAATGTAGAGATATCAGAAGTACACAAACTTGGTTATAAATGAGTCCAAACCAAAGTCCTACGTTGGGAATACAACAGTTCTTTTTCCTCGATCTCTCTACTCCCTTGCAATTTCTCTGTTCCTTGTGCTTTCAAAATGACTCCTTTCCTCAAAATTGCAGTCATTGTCCCTTTCTCTTTCTTTTTTCCACCTTTATGTCTTCTATTGCAAAAGGGAAATGTTCTTTCCTTCTTTCTCAATCCGTTCACCACCCACACAAAACTCTCAATTTATCACCATAGATCCAGTCTCAGAAATCAGTAGAAATTCTCCACTCAGCCATTACAATCCCTTTCACTCTCTACAGATTCTGTATTTCATCTTAGTCTTTCTGCTCCTCACAGTTCAGTCCGTTTGTTCTCTCTTTGGAGACTCACTTTATTGCTCTATCGTAAATTCCATCAACTTGGAGAAGTGTCTTGGAGTATCAAATTTTTTAACACTGTCTGCAGGTAGATTCTGCTGCTTTTCACTTTTTATTCCTTCCACCATTAATCAGGCTGTCACATCTCTGGACCAGGCTGTGACCAAGCCATGACAACTGGCCTCTTCCGTGTTGGATTTCAGGGATTTCACCCTTCGGAACAGGAGATTGCCTTTTCCTCCATCACCGCTGGATTTTCCCCTCTTTAAAGCTGTCAGGGAGAACAGAGACTCGTTCCCCTGTAGCTGCTCCAATGTGACGTCACCTCCGGAACATCCTTCTCCTTAGTTCTAAGTTGCTTCTCTCCTTGAGTCGTTTCCATTCATTGCTCTTATGCTTAACTTGACTCTCTCTTCTTTGTGGCAACTCCTGAGATATTGGAACTGTGCTATCATGTCACCCCCTAGTTATTCTTTTCCTTAAACTAAGCATTCCCAATTCCACCAACATATGCAATTGCTGCATTTTCCCCATTTCTTTTCATCTAAACTGTTCTGCCCCCTCTCCGTTTGGTAATGAACGCAGACACAGCTTTAGCTGTTTGCCACTCTTTATTCACAGCAATTATAATCCTGTTGGCTGAAAGCCCAGACACGACTCACTGGCAAGACGTTGGCAGCAACCCAGACTCCAACAGACACGGGAACACAAGGCAGACCAGACAAGGAGTTCTCCAGATTACTACGAACAGTTGTCTCCTGCATAAGGACTCCTCCCAAAGTCTCTTCTTATATACCCTCTTGGGAGGGGCCAAGCCACAACCACCTGGGCTTGATTATCTCTTATGTGTCTGTCTCCGTAACTGCTGCCTCTGTTTCTCCACCCTTCGTTGCCTGGCATCAGGGACAAACTTCCTTTGATCTTTCCCACTACTCCATGCCTCAGGTGCCTCCTGGTGGCCAAACAGCCTCTCTGGTCCCTGCTCTGAGTCCGAACCCCGCCCAGGGTCTTCCACATCTTCCACAGCAGACTCATCGGAGTCCATCGTCAGCTCCAACGGCTCCTGCTGGACCACAACATCAACCATTCCATGCTCTCTTTGACTATGTTTTTTGCAATCACCTTTTGCTCTATAGACATACCACACAGTGTCTTTCTCCCATCTTTATGGTTTATGCCAAGCATTTTCTAACCTAATTCTCATCCACAGCCTCTTCCACTTCAGTGTAACTCCATGCACTTCTGTGGCATTCTGTAATTCTTCTCTTGTCTTCTCTTTGTGCAGCTTCCTCATCTTTTCCCTTATCCCTGCTTACTATTTCTTCTGAAATAATATTTTTTGTTTCATACAGGATTTGAACCCTCCAACAATATTAGCACAAACACCATTTAGCTAAAAAGGGACATCTTCAAGTAGAAGAAATCTCCATTTCTGGCTGAAGCAACCTTCATGAGCCAATGTATGGGCCAATATTGTTTGAAGATAGGTTGTATAGCTGTAAACTGGGAGGGAAAATAGAGTTAGTTCTTGACTTACAACCATTTGTTTGGCAATCATTCAAAAATATGATGGTGATGAAAAGAGTGATTTATGACCAGTCTTTGCACTTATGTCTGCCGTTTCCCCAGCCCAGCTCCATCACATTTCTCCGCTGCATTTCTTGCTGTCATTTGCAGGGGGAAAAAGTTTGTGGGACTAAAAAACAAAGTTCACTCAATCAATTCCAACTTCTCACAAAAGAAAAAGTTCTCGAGAAGTTGGAATTGAAATTTAGCTTGCTTCACAATGGGGGAGATGGGGTCTCCTCCTCCTGGAGCTCATTATAACAGAGCCACAATGTGACCGTGTGTTGTCATCAGCTCACTCTCGTTTCCCAGATGTCAGTTGCTTTTCCTGCAGAGCAGTCGGTGTTATGATGTCACACTACTCTGCCGGCCAGCTGGTCTTTGGTGCACTACTCCTGGGCTCCTGGGCCTCCAGACGTCAGATTCCTACCATCCAGCACCAGTTCAGGGATTCCTTATCCCCCTCAGGGGGGTGGGGGGGAAGAGAGGGGGGAAGAGGGAAAGAGAGAGAGAAGAGGAGGGAAAGAGAGAGACAGGGAGAGGGAAAGAGAGAGTGGAAGAGAGAGAGAGGGGAAAAGAGAGGCGAGAAGGGGGAAAGTGAGGGAAAGAGAGAGGGAAAACCAGAGAGAGGCAGAGTGAGAGTGGGAGGGAAAGAGAGAGAGAGAGAGAGAAATAAAGCTCTAATGTTGGGAAAGGTGTAAGGAAAGAGCTTCCAGCTATCTAGCTGGAAGGTCTCAGTTACAGCACTGAGAGACCTGAAAGAACAAATTAGAAATAGATATTGTCACAGGGCCAATCTATCTATGTGTAACAAGGAGTCAAAATGGGCTTGATGGCACATAATGAATTAACACTGGTCTACAAATTTTGGGAAGTTATCAAAGTCCGAGATAAAACATGTTAATTCTTACATATTGTGATTAGATGAATGAAAACACATGTGGTAAAGGTACTGGGTGGCTAAAGTTCTCAAGATGTTTCACAATGAAGATTTATGCACAGCTGAGAATATTTACCTACAAGGGAGAGAGGTATCTCATGATCATGATGCCTTGTAACTTCTTGATAAAGTATGGTAGAACAATGAAAATGGTGCCACGTGGCTGTGTATAAATTTACCTTCACTTTGAGAATAGAAAGACAGAGGACTATGAAAATGACGTGGAAAAATTTGCTTAGATCCTATAAAGCACTTGGTGCAAACATGTCACTGAAAATTCACCTCTTACGCTCACATTTAGGCTATTTCCCTTTGAAATGTGGGGCAGTGAGTGAGGAGCATGAGGAGACATTCCACCAGGATATCACAGACGTGAAGGGAAGATATTGAGTGAAACGGAGTCCATCCATACTTCATCCCTCGGGAAATTTTGCTGGAATCTCCCCAGGGATCATCCTACTGCAGTTCACCAGAGAAAAGCCAAAAAACCCAGTTTAGATACTGAATAAAGATGGAATCTTTTAGTTTAATCTGATGTTAGAGCAACTTAGTTTCATTAAGGGCCACATCAGGGCTGTGTTTGACCTCGGTGGGTCAGGTGGATGTGGCCATGGTGGGCGTGGCCAGCTCAACATCACTCATATCACTGGCACCTGTGAGGGTGAGCGCGACCCGCCCCAGCTCCGGTTTTGCTTGCAGAGGCACTGCGGGCCAGTCCTTCGCTGTTTCCAAGGCAGCCCTGCAAGCCAGATCTAAGTACCTAGCAAGCCCTTGGGCCTTGATACTTGCAGTGTTCACTTGCAGTGTTCCAGAGGTCATGTGACCGCCTTTTGTAACCTTCTGACAAGCAAAGGTAATGCGAAGCCAGATCCACTTAGCAACCATGTTATGGACTTAAGAATTAACAAGCAGTGATCTACTTACCAATTATGACAAGAAAGGTTGTAAAATCGGGTAAAACTCATTTAACATATGTCTCACTAAGGAGAGTGAGATATTGAGCTAAATTATCGTCCTAAGTCGAAGAATGCTTGAGGTAAAAGTAATGGCCAAGGGAAGAACAAATCGGGGTTCAGACTACCTTTAAATTGCCTACTTAAAAAGCAGATGAGACCTAAGGAGTTTAGACAGGTGTTCAGAAGGGAAGTTCTGCTGAATCACTTTCCTACAGGGGTTCCACTTCCTTGGCTTGACTCTGCTGTCCATGAACCAGAGAGTGGATTTCCAACCCCCGTAGAAGGCATGAAAAAGTTGTGTTGCTGAAAAACAAGGAACGCAAGGTTATTTGAAGAGGAGTCACAGACTGCTGTTTCTTGGTTGTTGTGTCATGCAGGCAGATGGAAATGGCTGTTTCTCCAAGACGGTGAACATGGAGCCATTCCACCTGAGGTGGCGCGGCTTTTTGATGAACATCGCCGTAGAAGGCAAAGTCACAGAGAAAGGGACAGGTAACCTTCATGAAACAAAAGAGCACCAACGGGCTGACAGAATGGCCCAGAACCAGACCTAAAGCTCCCGTTTCCTACAAGGAAGGTTTGGGAGATAGCAAAAGCAATAGCATTTAGACTTACCATATATATATATATATATATATATATATATATATATATATATATATATATATATATATATATATATATATATATATATATATATATATATATATATATATATATATATACCATTTTACAGTGCTTGGTGGCGTAGTGGTTAGAATGTAGTACTGCAGGCTACTTCTGCTGAATGCCGGCAGCCTGCAATTTCCCAGTTTGAATCTCGCCAGGCTCAAGGTTGACTCAGCCATCTATCCTTCCGAGGTGGGTACAATGAGGACCCAGATTATTGGGGGCAAGAGGCTGACTGTAAAACCACTTAGAGAGAGCTATAAAACACTGTGAAGTGGTATATAGTCTAAGGGCTATGGCTGTTGCAGCCCTCTCTAAGCGGTTTTCAGAGTCAGCCTGTTGTCCCCAACAATATGGGTCCTCATTTTACCCACCTCGGAAGGATAGATGGCTGAATCAACCTTGATAGAAAAAAACACCCTGTGTCTAAGTCTAAGAGAGTATCTGAGTTAACAATGAGAAAACTGTTCTCTGTTCCAACACCCATTTCACAGAACAGGAAGTGATGAGATTTTGCGGGGGAGGGGGGGAAATAAGCTGGTTGCAAGCAGTCTGAGACATACGAATCAAATTTGATATCCCGTAAAGAGCATGTTGGTTCAGTGGTTAAGAGTCTGGGCTTATCAGCTGGAAAACTGGCAGCTCAGGTTCGAGTCCCGAGCATTGCAGGATTGGGTGAGCTCCCGTCCTCGCCCCAGCTCCTGCCAAGCTAGCAGTTTGAAAGCATGCCAATGTAGGTAGAAAAACAGATCTCCCTTCAGCAGGAAAAGTTACCACATTCCACACTTTTGTGCTGGCCAAATGATGATGGATGTGTCTCTCAGACAACAGATTCCCTGGGCTGTGCATTTCCCCTTTGAGCCAGTCACAATGGGGGGAAACATTTAAAGGGCTACCAATTGCCAAATTCAATCCAACAGAGGGAATTAGTATATCAGAAATCCATAAGGTGCTTTTTCAAGAGGCAACTGGAGTTTCTTGTTTTTCTTTGAAAACATTTCCTTTCTCATCCAAGAAGCTTCTTCCATTCTTTGAAGGACTTTCTTGGCTTGAAAAGCGAAATGTCTTCAAAGAAAAACCAGAAAGTCCAGTTGCCTCTTGAAAAAAAAATCATCTTTGGGACAACCATAACCTGGATGACTGAGAATCTCCATAGACATGTCAGAGAAATCTGCACAAGGGAGGACCCTGAGATCAACTATTCAAATCTCCAAAGCAGAAATCCATAAACGCAGGGTGAATGTCCATCAAAAGAGTCAGGCTTCCTGGCACTCCAGAGACAAGGAGTTTCTGGGAAATTGGAGAGGAAGGGAAAAGCCTTTTGCAGATGACATTTCTCTTCAACAGGAGTGGAGATGAACGCTACAGAATACATTGGGATCACGTCCACGTTGAGCAAAATTATCTTTGAAAACCGAGACCGTTACTATAGACTCGGCATTCCCTATGTCGTGAAGGTAAGATGGGAGCTGTGGTTTTTCTGCATAACTGGATTTAAGCCATATCAGCCCAGCCGGCCCCTCCAGTCTGCTCCAATGCCATTTCTTCACCCTAACAGCAGCTGCCCAGCTGCCCTGAGCTAGAATGATCAAAAGCAGAGTAAAAGCATTAAGGAATAAGAATAACAGACTTGGAAGGGACCTGGGAGGTCTTGTAATTCAGGAATCCCCCCGTCCTCTGGTCCATGGACCAGTACCGGGCCACAGTATGCCAGAAACAGGGCCGGACAAACAAGCGAAGCCCCATCTGTGGGAGGCAGGCAGCATGTGAAACCACACCCACTTTGGTCCATGGAAAAGCCTATTTCCTTGGAATGGGGCTCTGGTGCCCAAAAGGCCTTAAGCAGAAGATCTTATACCATTTCAATCAAAGGAGGGAGGGAGGAGGGATAAAAGACCTCAGCTCCAGGATGATGGGATTATCCTTCAGGGCAAAGCCATTCAGCCACAAACAAAGCCCCATCATTGTATCAGCCCAAAGTGTCGATCAAACTTTACCTATGATCCCACATGGCCACATGGGAGTCTACAACCAATCAGAATACAGGCCCTTCCCCAGTGTGAGATCCTGCTGGTTTAACAACCGGTTTGGTGATCGTGTGCTCTGCGCATGCCTGTGCCTGATGTGCAGGCAAAACTTACCTTTCACATTACTTCTGGGGAGTAACACAATTGAGGCGCAGCAATCCGCTCTGCCATGCAAATCAGCTAAGAGGATATAGGTAAGTAAAGCGCAGGGGTCCGTGGGCCCAGGCCCACCTGATCAGTGGACCGAACCGGTTCGCTCCCCTGCTGGTTCGCCCAAACGGGTCCAAACGGGTCCTTGCCACAAGAACAGGAAACTCAAATCCAAAGCCCAAGAGAGGGTATAAATCTTTCTCTTTCACTCACCCATGTGCTCATTTGCTCAGGACCCAAAAACCCATGTGGTCCTGTCCACCATTAAACCATCTTTCCAAGCAGCCTCCGTGTTTCCAGCGTCTTTCTCCGTGATCAGATCAATTCCTAATCTTGGGCGAGAAAAAGCATTCAACCCACACTTTTATGGCCCAAAGGAGGGATTATAGAAAGTTTGCACCCACCCTTCTCCTAGAAGAATGAAATATTCTGGGAAATATTAAAAAGGCAGAATATTATATTTTCCCTGTTTCAGACATAAAGAGTGAGTGTTTTAGAGTTTTATTTCATTTGTATGCTGCCCTTTTCCCTAAAGGGACTCAGGGCGGCTCACAACTCAAACAAGGGAAGGGGGATACAGACCATTGACAACAACACAAAACAATACATAATTAAAAACGCAACAATCATACCATTCAGATAGGGGCAACGATTCTTTAGCCCCAGGCCTGTCGGAACAGCCAGGTTTTAAGGGCTATGCGGAAGGCCTGGAGGGTGGTGAGGGTGCGAATCTCCACGGGGAGTTCGTTCCAGAGGGTCGGAGCAACCACAGAGAAGGCTCTCCTCCGGGTAGTCGCCAGTCGACACTGGCCGGCGGATGGAATTCAGAGGAGGCCTAGTCTGCGATCTAATCGGTCTGGTGGAGGTAATTGGCAGCAGGCGGTCTCTCAAGTACCCAGGTCCAATACCATGAAGGGCTTTATAAGTGACGACTAGCGCCTTAAAGAGTATTCGGAGACCAATAGGCAGCCAGTGCAGCTCGCGGAGGATAGGTGTTACATGGGTGAACCGAGGTGCACCCACAATCGCTCGCGCGGCTGCATTCTGGACAAGCTGAAGTCGCCAAATACTCTTCAAGGGCTGCCCCATGTAGAGCACGTTGCAGTAGTCCAGTCTGGAGGTCACAAGGGTGCGAGTGACTGTTGTGAGAGCCTCCCAGTTCAGGTAGGGACGCAACTGGTGCACCAGGCAAACCTGGGCAAATGCCCCCCTGGTCACAGCTGACAAGTGGTGTTCAAAAGTCAGCTGTGGGTCCAGGAGGACTCCCAAATTGCGGACCCTGTCTGAGGGGCGTACTGTTTGACCCCCCCAGCCTGAGAGATGGAACACTTGGCCAATTAGTAGGAGGGAAGCACAGCACCCACTCGGTCTTATCTGGATTGAGTACAAGCTTGTTAACCCCCATCCAGTCCCTAACAGCCTCGAGGCCCTGGCACATCACGTCCATCGCTTCATTGAGTTTGGCACGGGGAGGAGAGATACAGCTGCGTATCGTCCGCGTACTGGTGGTATTTTATCCCGTGCCGTTGAATGATCTCACCCAGCGGTTTCATGTAGATATTAAATAGGAGGGGGGACAGACCGAACCCTGCAGTACCCCACACATCAGGGGCCTAGGGGTCGATCTCTGCCCTCTGGCCAACACCGACTGCAACCTGTCCGAGAGGTAAGAGGAGAACCACCGTAGAACAGTGCCTCCCACCCCCACCTCCCGCAGTCGTCGCAGAAGGATACCATGGTCGATGGTATCGAAAGCCGCTGAGAGGTCAAGAAGCACTAGGACAGAGGCATGACCTCCATCCCTGGCTCTCCAGCGATCATCGATCAATGCGACCAAAGCGGTTTCTGTGCTGTAGCCAGGCCTAAATCCTGACTCAGAGCCTCAGCTCCCTGCCCCCCTCCAGGATTATTAAGCAGGGGTATTCATGGAAATAATAGTGGTGACCCTAAAAAGTCAAGATGGCAGCCACCACAAAGTCCCAATCATGCCTCAGTGCAATAGCAATAGAACTTAGGCTTATATACCACTTTGAAGTGCTTTACAGCCTTCTCTAAGGTTTACAGAGTCAGTATATTGCCATCTGGGTCCTCATTTTGCCCACTTTGGAAGGATGGAAAGCTGAGTCAACATCGAGCCACTCAGGACATCAAACTGCTGGTGGCGAGTAGTGAGTTAGCCAGCAGCTGAAGACCCAGATGGTTGGCGGCAAAATGCTGACATTGTATAATATCCAGAGAGTATGTAAAGCACCATGGGGCAGTATAGAAGTGCTATGGCTATCATCCCCTGCAGCTGCTCTGCTTTGAAACTCCCAAAGCCCTTTTTCCCTAATGAAGAGTCAGTTTATCAAACCAAGATGTAACACCCATCTCTCCGCGACTCCTTGTTTGGGTTTAGAAATAGTTCCCTTTCTTTCTCAGCCGCAGCCCCAAAAGCTACTCCCAGGCCCAAGTCTCTCCTGCTAGTCTCCGCTTTTTCACAGAGTTGTAGTGATGGGGAAAAATTAGGATGGCGTGGTGGGAAAGCTTGGCGTCCTGAAGGAAAAGCAGAATAGAAATTGCCTTGGTAAATTGTGAAATATTCAGGCCACAACCAGTTGGGTTCATGTAGCAGTTTTTCATGTGCAGGTGAAGCTGGTAGACATCAACGACGTACCAATCAACAATGGAACGGTGGAGATTTTTATACTGACAAATCACCAGTGGCTGAAGCAAGTGACGGACGCTCAGGGGAGAGCTGAATTCTCCATAGAAACCAATGATTTCACAAGCGGCGATTTTTATTTTACGGTTAGTCTTCTCGCTTTGCATCGACTGTATTTTATGACATTCCCACTTTATGGTTTGTTTCTGTTGCTCCCCCCAGGGATCAGATTTCAAAGTATTTCTAGCAGGACAAGCAGATTCTGTAACAGCTTTATTCCCTATGCCATCCATCCAGTAAACTGTGGGTATATATTATTTATGTTTATGTTTTGCTTTATTAATTAAACAAGAAACTCAGTCAACTGAACATTCAAAAATGCATCACAAATACCATTGACTGGTGCTAATGGTTGATACGGGTTGCTGCCAGCATCCTCGGTATCAACCAAGTATCTTCTTAAAATATAAGATGTTCCGAGTAGCGCAGTTTTTTGCAGTTCCACTGGTGTTATTGCAAGAAACTACAATTTGTTGATGTATCAAATTCTTGGTCATGGTACCAAGTGCCCCAATGACAATGGGTATCACTGTTACATGTTTCATTTTATTATTATTATGTGGTTAATCTTTGGTGAGATTCACAGCCTTTGGGGCTGGTTGGTAGCTCAACAGCTTGAGTAGTAACAAGGACTTAGGAGCTGTTAAGGTAATGTTGGAGAATATAAGTTGTGCCAAGTAGGGTAGTTTTTTGTAAAGTCTGAATGTTCAAGTAAGGTAAATTTAGAATTTCCAAATAGCGAGGTAGCCCTTTAGGTATTGCTCCAAGGGCTCCAATTACAATTGGGACAACACATGATTTCTTTTTCCACAGTCGCTCAACCTCAATTTGCAAATCCCAGTATTTTGTGATTTTTTTCTTGCTGTTTATCTTCAATTCAGGCATCACCAGGTATTGCAATGTCAATGAACTATACTTTTTTCTTTTCAATTATTGTTATGTCAGGTATGTTGTAGACTAAGTGCCTTTCAGTCTGGATTCTGAAGTCCCACAAGATCTTGACTTTCTCATTCTCTAAAACCTTCTCAACCTGATGTTCCCAGTGGTTTTTGCTGTACTGAAATCCAAACTTTTGGCACAATTTCCAGTGAATAATCTTAGCAACGCGGTCATGGCATTGTAGGTAGTCAGTTTGTGAAATTTTGCTGCAGCAGCTGATCAAGTTGTCGACTGTCTCATCTTTCTCATTACAGAGGAAACATTTGCTGTTGGTGGTAACATGTTGAATTTTTGCCTTCATGGAGTTTGTGGCTCAGGCTTGTTCTTGAGCTGCCAAAATAAAGCCTTCTGTTTCTTTTTTCAGTACTCCTGATCTTAACCAGTTCAAAATTAGTTTTTGGTTAGCTTTGCCTTCAATACCTTTCAAGTATTGGCCATGCATAGCTTTGCTTTTCCAATTTTCAGCTCACTTCTCAATTACTTCTTTCTTATATTCAGCTTTTAACTTAGTCGTCTTCAAAAGACCTCCTTTATTTACTTCCTTAATCATTGGTTCTTCACTTTTCTGGATGTAATCATTCAAGCTGTGTCTTTCTTCTTCCACAGTCTGTTTTACTTGTAGGAGTCCTCGACCACCCTCTGCTCTTGGTAGATACAATCGGTCAACATCACTTTTAGGGTGCAAAGCATGATTCATTGTCATAAGCTTCCTTGTTTTCTGTCCAAATTGTCCAACTCCAACTGGGTCCAGTCAAATATTCCTGCAGAGTATCGAATTACAGGTATAGCACAGGTATTTTGGGCTTTTATGATGTTTCCTCCACTCAGTTTGGACTTCAATATCTTGCTAATTCGTTGAATGTACTTGGCTGAGGTTAATTCCTTGACTTTATTATGCATCAAGTCAGGTTTTACTGCCTTTATCATTTCTTCATTCTCAAGTTCTATTCCATCATCTTCTAGGACTTTGTCTGCCTTGATTGCCATTGTTGCCCATTTGTCAATTCCAAACTGCATACCAATGTCTTGGCTAAATTCTTTTGTGCTTTCAATTAATAAATTTAGTTCAGCTTTTGTTTTACCAAACAGCTTCAAATAATCCATGTACACCAAGTATGAAATTTTCAGTCCTTTCTTTGCAAGTTCGTATCCACAGTTCACCTTCTTCAAAATGGTTGTCATTGGTAGCATTGAGAGTATAAAAAGTAGGGGTAAAAGGGAATCACCCTAGAAAATGCCTCGTTTAATTTCAACTTCACCCAGTTTTTCTCCATTAGCCATAAGCTTCATTTTCCAGAGGTTAATTGAAGTTTCCATGAATTTTTGTATGCTGCTGATGCCAAAGATTTTCAGGCATTTCTTGATCCAGCTGTGGGGAACTGAATCAAATGCTTTCTTATAGTCTATCCAACCTATGAACAGCTTGTTCGTCTTTTCTTTGAATTCGTTAGGATTAGCTTGTCAATCAGCAGTTGGTCCTTTGTTCCTCTTGAATTTTTGCAGCATCCTTTCTGTTCTACAGGAAGCAAGTCATATCTTTCCTAGTGTCTGTAAATTTGGTTTGCAATGATACCAGTAAGGAGCTTGTATGTTGTTGGCAAACAGGTGATTGGCCTATAGTTTCCAGGGTTCTTTCCTTTTTCTTTATCTTTTTTGGATCAAAAATGTCCTTCCAGTTGTCATCCATTCATCATTTTCAGGTGTTTTTAAGATCTGGTTCATTTGGGCTGCCAATCTTACGTGCATATTTGTAAGTGTCTTTAGCCAGAAACCATGTAGCTCATCTTGTCCAGGTGCACTCCAATTCTTCACTTTTCTTGACTGCCTTTGCACCATTTCTTTTGTTATTTTCACATCTTCCATTTTATGCACTTTAATAGAATCCTCAACCTGCTTGATCCATTTTGCATTTCTGTTGTGCTTCTTGTTGTTTTCCCACAAATTCTTCCAGAATTTCAGAGCTTTCTCTTTATCAAGCTTTTTATTTGTTGTTATTCCATCTCCATTTTCTAAGCTCTTATAAAACTGGTGGTGATATGCTCTGAACTGTGAGTTTTCTTTGAACTGAGTTACTCGAATTTCATACCGTTTAATATTTTCAGCAATGGCAACAACCCTCTGCTTCAGCTCTTCAATTACTACTGCAATCTCCTATTCTCCAAATCGTATCTTGCTTCCAGGCTGCTTTTGACCTGCTTGTTTATTTATTATTCTTCACAACAACAGATTGTATCACAGCGGCCAGCTGTTTCGCTGGATTTGGCATTGATTACTAGTCGGGCCCCACCCAGGGGCCTAGGACGTCGTAATGTATTTTCGTAATATGCATGCAGATCCAAGCAGTGCAGCTTTTTGCATTTGACTGATGGTGATTTTGTCAATTTTTAACTGTTTTAAATGTAATTCCAGTGCTTTTGGAATAGCACCCAGTGTGTCAATTACCACTGGAATTACCACTGCTGTTTGTGCCATAATCGTTGAATTTCGATTTTTAAGTCCTGGTATTTTGCAATTTTTTCATATTCCTTCTCGTCGACCCTGCTATCACCTGGTATTGCGATGTCTATGATTGTGACCTTATTTTTCTCAACCAGTGTGATGTTTGGTGTATTATGCGCCAGTATTTTGTCCGTTTGTATGTTAAAATCCCACAAGATCTTGACCATCTGATTTTCGGTGACTTTTTCAGGCTTATGTTCCCACCAGTTTGTTGCTGTTTTAATATTATAATTTTTGCACAAATTCCAATGGATCATTTGTGCTACTGAATTGTGCCACAATTTATAATCAGTCTACGTGATTTTTTTACAGCAGCTGAGTATGTGATCAACAGTTTCATCAGCTTCTTTGCAAAGTCTGCATTTGGCATCATCAGAGGATTTTTCGATTCTGGCTTTAATGGCATTTGTGCGGATAGCTTGTTCTTGCACAGCCAGGATTAGTGACTCTGTTTCTTTCTTTAATGTACCTGCTGTTAACCATAACCAAGGTTTTTCACTGTCCACTTTATCTTTTATTTTTTCCAGAAATTGGCCATGCAATGCTTTGTTCTGCCAACTCTCCATTCTTGATTTTATCACAACTTTTCTGTATTCTTGTTTCGTCTGTTGGATCTTCAATAGATTTTTGTTCTTTACTTCGATTAATAGATGTTCTTGACTTTTTTTTAAATAATCAGCCAATGCATGTTTTTCTTCTTCAACTGTTTGTTTCACTTGTAATAATCCTCTGCCACCTGATTTTCGGGGCAGGTAAAGTCTATCAGTGTCACCACGTGGATGTAAACTGTAGTGCATTGTCATTAGTTTCCTGTTTTTTCGGTCCAAAATGTCCAAATCAGCTTGTGTACAGTTAACTATACCAGCTCTGTATCTTATAACTGGTATTGCCCAGGTATTTATGGCCTTGATTGTATTTCCACCATTCAGTTTAGATTTCAAAATTTTCCTAATTCTGTTGGTGTACCCTCCCCTGACAATAGTTTTTACTTCTCCATGCTTGATGTTATCCAACTGCAGAATGCCTAAATATTTGTAGGCTTCATTTTCGTTGCATTTAATTAGTTGGCCATTGGGCATTTCAATTCCCTCTCATGTAGTGATTTTGCCCCTTTTTATGGATACAGTGGCACATTTTTCCATGCCAAACTGCATTGAAATATCGGTGCTGAATACTTGGACTGTGTTTGTCAGTGATTGGATTTCTATTTCTGACTTTCCATAGAGTTTCAAATTATCCATATATAATAAATGCGAACTTTTTCAGCTTCTTTGGCTGTTTGGTAGCCTAATTTCATTTTTTTAAAGCTTACTGATAGTGGGATCATCACGATGATGAAGAGAGTTGAGAGGCCTCTAAAATCCCCAAGTACTTGTAGCCTTCTTCTGGTTTTACTGCCTTTATCATTTCTTCATTCTCAAGTTGTATTCCATCAACTTCTACGACCTTGCCTGCTTTGGATGCCATTGTTGCACGTTTGTCAATTCCAAACTGCATACCAATGTCTTGGCTAAATTCTTTTGTGCTTTCAATTAATAAATTTAGTTCAGCTTTTGTTTTACCAAACAGCTTCAGATCATCCATGTACACCAAGTGTGAAATTTTCAGTCCTTTCTTTGCAAGTTCGTATCCACAGTTCACCTTCTTTAAAATGATTGTCAGTGGCAGCATTCAGAGTATAAAAAGTAGGGGTGAAAGGGAATCACCCTGGAAAATGCCTCGTTTAATAGCAATAGCAATAGCAATAGCAGTAGACTTATATACCGCTTCATAGGCCTTTCAGGCCTCTCTAAGCGGTTTACAGAGAGTCAGCATATTGCCCCCAACAATCTGGGTCCTCATTTTACCCACCTCGGAAGGATGGAAGGCTGAGTCAACCCTGAGCCGGTGAGATTTGAACCGCTGACCTGCTGATCTAGCAGTAGCCTGCAGTGCTGCATTTAACCACTGCGCCACCTTGGCTCTAATTTCAACTTCACCCAGTTCTTCTTCATTAGCCATAAGCTTCATTTTCCAGAGGTTGATTGAAGTTTCCACGAATTTTTGTATGTTGCTGCTGATGCCCAAGATTTTCAGGCATTTTTTGATCCAGCTGTGGGGAACTGAATCAATTATTGTTGTTGTTGTTGTTGTTATTATTATTTTATTTACTTATATTTTAGTTATGTTTATGCAGTGTATTTTGGAGATGATGACCCTTTGAGAGCTATATGCAAAGAAATTTCATTTTAATATGTGCCGATTAGTATAGATTTAAAGTGACAATAAAGATAAAATTATTCTGGTTAGTTAGTTAAAAGTACTTAGGGATCCTTCCTTTTTTCACACCTTCCAGGTGTCAGGACTATTCCATTCCACTGGGATAGGGGGAATGTTCCCCTCTGGCCAGCCTGGCCCATTGACTGTAGGGAGGAGAATTACAATTTGATGGTCCAGTACTCAAACATCAATCAGGGATGTCTGTAGAGGGGTGAAAAAAGCCACGAGGGAAGCCACTACTATGCAAAGCCATACCTATTTCTACATATGATGAAATTTACATGTGAGAAAATCAGCCTGCTGACTGCAACCAAGTCAACCAGCCCAATCTTTTGGGGTTGTGTGTGTGACAGGGTAAAACAAATGGAGTGTGGCTTCCAGAGCACAGTCACAAACCCCCTCTTGACTTTTGGTTGCCTCTCTATCTCTCTCTTTTTCTATATCTCTCTCATATCATATGATATCACATTACATCTATCTATCTATCTATCTATCTATCTATCTATCTATCATCTATCCAAAAGTGGGGTTCAAAAATTGTTACTACAGGTTCTGTGGGCGTGGCTTGGTGGGCGTGACATGGCTTGGTGGGCATGGTTTGGTGGGCATGGCAGGGGAAGATTACTGCAAAATCCCCATTTCCTCCTGATCATCTGGGACTCGGGAGGCAGAGAATAGATGGGGATGGAGCTAGTCAGAGGTGTTCTTTACCGATTCTCTGAACTACTCAAAAGTTCCATTATCGGTTCTCCAGAACTTGTCAGAACCTGCTGAATACCACCTGTGTATGTGTGTGTGTGTGTGTCCGTCCGTCCGTCCGTCCATCCATCCATCCATCCATCCATCCATCCATCCATCCATCTATCTATCTATCTATCTATCTATCTATCTATCTATCATCTCTATCTATTCCTTTCTCTCTATCTAGCCATCTTTCTATATCTTCTCTCTCCCCCCTCTCTTTCTCTCTCTTCCATCCATCCGTTATCTATCTATTTCTATATCTACTGAATATCTACTTTATAAATATATCTATTGTCTATCTCTAAGTGGTGGGTTGCAGGCAGTATGCCCCGGTACATGCGTACCGGAGCTTGCCCAGAGCACTAGGTACCATTATAATATGGTACTCTGGAGGGCCCGCCCGCCCTCGCTCCTTACCTGTGCTGTAAGCTTTTGGCACTTCCGCGCACGTGCATGGCACTTACAGCCCCTACGTGACGCTCCGCCGAGCAGCTGGAGCATTGCGGAGGCTTGCAGAACCATCGCAGGTGGGTATGATGGAAGCACGTGCTGCACGCATGTGCATTCGTGCCATGCATTTCCATGTGGGTGACGCCGGGCCCATTCCAACCCTACCGGTTGGAAAGGGAACCGGAATCTGGAATCCACCACTGATCTCTATCATCTATCATCCACCTCTCTCGCCCTTGTCAGCGAAATGTTCTCAGCCAGTTTCCCACCTATTTTCTCTAAATCTGTGCTTTTCCTCTCAGGCTTCATATCAAGAGAAACCTTGGTGTAATAGTGAGCACTGGATTACACCCAGTCACGGTAGAGCAAGTCACACAGTGTACATACTTTATTCTCCAAGCAAAAGTTACCTAAATATCAAGCCTGCCTCAAAGACGCTCCGCTGCCGCCACTTGGAGCACATTCGGGTGCAATACAGCCTTAACCTAGGTGATGAGAAGGAGGATGAGATTGTCTTCTATTACATGGTGAGTCTTCAGGCCAAGGCTGCATTTACAAGGCATGTTTGCTTCGCTTTGTTAAACAGCTATCAATCAATCAATCAATCAGAATAGAGATGGAAGGGACTTTGGAGGTCTTCTAATCCAACCCCCTGCTCAAACAGCAGATCCTATACCATTTCAGACAAGTGACTGTCCAGTCTCTTCTTAAAACCTCCAGTGATGAAGCACCCAGAACCTCCGAAGGCAAAGCTGTTCCACTGGTTAATTGTCCTCACTGTTAGGAAGTTACTCCTTAATTCCAGGTTGCTTTTCTCCTAAATTAATTTCAATCCATTGTTTCTGGTCCTGCCTTCTGGTGCTTTGGAAAATAAATTGAACCCCCCTTCTCTTTGCGGCAGCCTCTCAAATACTGGAAGACTGCTATCATGTCCAGGGTGACCAGACGTCCCGCATTTGGCGGGACAGGCATGCTTTCTCATCATTTTTCCCGCGTCCCGGGCCATTCCCAAAAGATCCCGCTTTATTTTGGCGCCTTCTTCGATGGCTTACTCCCCTGCCCTGACGCATCCAGTGTGTCTTCAACAGCAAGCGGGTTGCCCCGCCCAGCTCGCTGCCGCTGCCCCTCCCTGCCCAGGTCATCCCAAACGTGAATGACCCGGAGCTCCCCGCTCCTAGCTGCATGGCACACACCCACGGGCATTCAAGGAATCCGGCTGGATTCCTTGAATCCCCGCGCGTGTGCGCAACGCAGCTAGGCAGGGGGGGGAACTTCGCTTGAGATGAGCAGGCTATGCCCTCCATAGCCTGGTCATCCCAAGCAGAGCCCACCTAGCTGCGTTGCCCACACGCATGGGGATTCAAGGAATCCAGCTGGATACCTTGAATCCCCATGGGTGTGGGCAACGCAGCTAGGCAGGGGGGGAGCTTCGCTTGAGATGACCAGGCTATGCCCTCCATAGCCTGGTTATCCCAAGCAGAGCCTGCCTAGCTGCGTTGCCCACACGGGCAGGGATTCAAAAAATCCAGCCGGATACCTTGAATCCCCGCGCGTGTGGGCAACACAGCTAGGCGGGGGGGGGGGGAGCTTCGCTTGGGATGACCAGGCTATGGAGGGCATAGCCTGGTCATCTCAAGCAAAGCTACCCCCCACCTAGCTGCGTTGCCCACATGCGCAGGGATTCAAGGAATCCAGCCGGATACCTTGAATCCCTGCCTGTGTGCACAACGCAGCTAGGTAGGGGGGGAACTCCCCTTGGGATGCCGGGTCATGCTGTTGAAGACGTGCTGGACGCGGCAGGGCAGGGGCCCGTGGCCGGGAGCAGAGCCAGCCACTGCTGCAGGGATCGGGTGCCGCAGCAGCAGTTCCCAGTTGGGACTGGGCGCCCTTAACATAGCAACCCTGCATTGCTGATAATCTTGAGGCTCCAGGCGAAAGGGCCGAACGCGGAGAAAAGGAAGGTGCGTCGGGCATCCAGATCGCAGCGAGGAGAAGGAGGAGGAAGGTATTTATTATACTTGTATTTATTATACTGTGGATTTGGTCTGCATCAACCTGCCACCTCCCCTCACCAGGCAAATCGCGGTGAAAACTCTGGGTGAGTCTCCGCGGAGAGCTTGGCGGGCAGCTGGCTGGCCTTCTAAGAGGTGGGGGGAGGAGCGGCAGCTCCTTGAAATGGAAAAAGGCCTGCTTCCCCCCCACCCCAATGAGATGCCTTCCACGATAATAGGAGAGGAGAGCCTGGAGACAGCAATCACAAGGCAGAAAGTAGCTAAGAGAATGGGGTGTGGGTTGGGAGAAGGCATGGGACGGGCTCCCAGCAGCGGCTGCTCAGATTTGCCATTTGAGAGAGAGAGAGAGAGAGGGAGGGAGGGAGGGGGAGAACGCGAGTGTGTGTATCCCTCCTTCCTTCAGCCCAACACTCTCGCTGGCATTCTGGCCAGACGAGAGGGACTGCAGAGGGTCTAGGGCAGCGAGTCATTCAATGGGAAACTTGCCTCTTGGAAGGAATGACCCGGCTTGGCTCCCGCTTCGTCTCTCCTGCCTCTTCGCTTCTCCGTTCGATCGTTGAAAGCGGGAGCCAACCAATGGTATTCTATTTTCTTCACTACCGGTTCAGTAGCAGGAGCGCACACATTCTCAAACATTTCTGGCTTTGTTGACTGGTGGGAGGCAGAGGTGGGTTCCAACCGGTTTGGACCGGTTCGGACGAGTAGGTAGTAACTTGACTGGCCATGCTCCCGAACTGGTTCTACCTGCTCGTTCAGGCAGATAGGCAGGAAAAATGCTTTTAAAAGCAGGGAAAAGGTTTCCGACAATTGTGCGGCTCACAGCTGAGCCATGCTATCCTAGGAAGCTTTTATTTTACTACTGGTTTGCAGAACCAACGACAATCGTCCCTTCCAGTTTGGCCAAACTGGGAGGATTTCACCCCTGGTCCTCCCTAAAGGTGGAGAAATCCCAAACACAGGCTGAGGCAGATATTTACACATTTCTTTGCTTCTGCTTGGTGACATAAGAGGAAGCTTGCATGCAACAGATGATATAGAAATACAGAAATTATAAAAATAGTCAAGCACGCCTTCCGTGCTTTTGGTCACAAGCCTAATCCACAGGCTAGTCTTTTCCTTTGGGATTTTCCATGGCCACGAAGGCCTGCATAGGCCTGGATTTTAGCCTTGTCATTTCAACATATGTTCCCTTCAGGCAATCATCAAATTCACCAGATTCCTGATCAACACCATGGGTGAATTATTATTCTATTCTTTTAATCAAAAGATTAAGCTAGACAATTGCAGCTCCGCAATCCTAGGGGGCCGCATATCTAGCATGACAGCCAGTGGTTAGAGTTGAAAATCAATCAATCAATCAATCAATCAATCAATCAATCAATATCTATCTATCTATCTATCTATCTATCTATCTATCTATCTATCTATCTATCTATCTACCTACCTACCTACCTACCTACCTACCTACCTACCTACCAATCAACCAATCAATTGATTTCTCCAAGCCCTTGCATATCTAACAGGAGTTTTGTCTTTCCATGCAGATGAAGTCTAATGAGAACATCGTAGGAACAGGGAGACACAGGCAACGAGTGGAACAGGGAAAAGGTAAATGTTCTCCCTCCAAATGACCCTCCCTCCTCCTGCTTGACAAAAAGCTTCCCAGAGGTTCCCAGGGTGTCTCCATCTATAGAGCTCCAGTCAGTGGTAGGATTCAACCCATTTAACAACCGGTTCGCTCAAACCGGTCTGAATCAGCTGAATCCCACCCGGGGCTCCAGTTCTCTCTTGCTGAATGCTGGGTGCCTCTTTCATGTCTGACAAACCTCTCATCCTTTTCCCACTCACAGCTGGGTTCACTATATCTGATTTCACACTGGCAGGGCAAGGGAGGTGGGCACACATAGCCAGCCCTGCCATTGGGCAGAAGAAAGGTATAGTCTCAAGCAGTAGAAACAGGTCATTTCCCTCAAATTTCCGCAGCCGCTTCCTTCGCTCTGAGTTTTTGCTGGGCATCGCAGTGATGCCTCTTTGCAACTACGGTAAAAGGCTGCCCAGATGCCTATGCTCCATTTCCTCTGGGACAGGCCCTTCTCAGAGATCCACAGAGGGAATTAGGGGCTCAGTCTCTTGTAGTCAGCAGGCTGGCACGCCGGATGTGACTTTGTTTTCAAGGACAACCAAAACATGCAATGAATGAAGGCTAGAGAATGGGATGCAGTTCCCAATCACCTGGTACCCAGAAGGCCCCAGGTTCAACCCAGAGTCAAGAAACCCTGGAGAGCCATGGGAAGGCACTACTAACAGCACTGACTCATGGGTCTTAGGCAGCATTTAGGGTTTTTAGGATGGCAAAGGGTTGAAGGACTCCATGGCATGTGCCATGGGGCCTGTTTTATGTCCATTGCCCTCCTGTGCAGTGGGAGATGTTACTGGAGGGAGATTCACCTGCTGCTTCATGGATCCCCAAAACAAGAAGGACCACCGACTTGATCATTGCCACCACAAACCTAACATTTATTGTGGAGGAGAAGACAAGCCCTCACAATTGAGAAGAAGACAGCAGCTGAATTCCTTCAGCTCCTGGTTCTCCATTGATCCATTTTTGACTCACATTTCCCAGCATGTTGTTGTCGTCCTGGTGAAGTCTGATGTATTCCAACTGGAACTAATTCTATCTATGCATCTGTCTGTCTGTCTGTCTGTCTGTCTGTCTGTCTGTCTGTCTATCCATCCATCCATCCATCCATCCATCCATCCATCCATCCATCTATCTATCTATCTATCTATCTCTATCTCTATCATCCATCCCTCTATCTCTATTCATCCATCCATCTCTGTTTATATCTGTCATCATATGTCTGTCTGTTCCTTTTTCTGTCTGTCTGTCTGTCTACCTATCTACCTACCTGATTAAATTTATATGTCTCTTTCAATCCCCTTCACCCGGGAATTTCATCCTTTAGAAACCAAAGGGGAGTTCGTTTTGACACACTGGATTTTTGTCGAAAATGCTGTCAACACCCAGTGGCTCATCTACACCATTTTGCCCAGCGGAGAACTCATTGCTGACTCGAGAGACTTCACCGTAGAAAAGTGCTTCCCTGATGGGGTAACGTTGTGTATTTTGTGTTGTACTGTTAAAGAAAGGCAGAATCTTAATGACCCAGAACAGGTCTTCTCTAAGCTGGTGCTCCTTCGCTTTATTGATGCTAATATCCACAAAGCCTTCTTTGCTCCTGATCCTTTGAGAAAAAAAAGCTCTTGAGTTACGCTTTTTCTATCTGCTGGCCCAGGCTGATGTAATCAGTTATATCCTAGCCAGACCTGTTCCCTTGACTACTGGTATCTCAGTGGGTCATAAATAAATTGCAATGGAAAGAAAACCCAAACATCTGCTAACCTTAAGCCTTTTTTAAAACAATTTTGATAGCCTTCATTACATTAATCCTATTCCCATAATTATAATAACATTGTACATAATACAATCATCTTTCAACTTCTGGTCCTTTCATCTACCTACTACCGGTAATTGTAACATATTGTATAGAAATATGCATGATTATCTTCCCTTCCTTTCTAATTTCTACCTCTATTCTATATCTTAATATCACAAACCTTATATTGGTAGATACTCTATTTCTATCCTTCATCTCTTGTCTGTTTTAATATCGCAATTAAAAAAATATTAATATCAATCAATATCTTTTCTTCATTGTTGGATGGGAGGATAAGCCTCAGATCAGGCAGGAGAGTTGTGACTTTCTGCGGTCTACAAGATGTCACTCCTTTCTTTGTCACCCCTCCAAAGTGACTTTAGCCCTTTAAGGGGCCCCCATAGCCCTTAAAACCTGGCTGTTCCGACAGGCCTGGGGCTAAAGATCCGCTGCCCCTATCTCGAATGGTATGATTGTTGTGCTTTTTAACTATGTATAGTTTTGTGTTCTTGTTAAACTGTTTGTATCCCCCCTTCCCTTTTTGAGTTGTGAGCCGCCCTGAGTCCCCTTAGGGAAAAGGGCGGCATATAAATGAAATAAAACTCAAACTCAAACTCAAACCCAATGAAGAGAGTTCAGCCTAGGGTAGTGGAGCCCCGGTACCTACAATTGTATCGCAACGACGTCAAACTGGAAGTCACCTTAAACCTATTTTTTGGGGGGGGGGTCAGCCAATAGTTCCATTGAGCCTGTCAAACTGTAGTTTGAGATTAGTCACAGAGGGCAATTCAAGGTTACAATATGCATGACAACAAGGATGACTTCATCCCATTCATTTCTCCTTCCATTCATTCCACACCGAGAGGAAGTGGCTTTTTCAAAGACCTGGTTTATGTTTACAGGCAAAACTGTGGTTCTCTGATCAAGAAGGTATGCCTGGAGGGGAAACCCAACTCCATATTTCACGCCTGTATGATTACATCTGTGCCATCCATGCCGTTGATGAGAATGTCTATCTCTTGAAACCTGACGCTGAGTTCTCCCCTGAGAAGGTGAGTTCTGACTGCATTTCATTTGGGGTCCAGATAGATCCTGCCTCCTGCTGGTTTCATCCCAAGATTTACTTGTCCATAGAGGTGTGCTTCAAATAGGATCACTTGCAGCCGTTTATTTACAATTTACAGCAGAAGATAGCGGTCACAACTAAATATAAGAAGCTGGGGGAGGACTCCAGGGTAGGAGAAGCAAAGGAAATTGTCCATAAATCAATTTTCGGGGAAGAAAATGTAGGAAAAATAGAAGGACAAAGCATGTGGACCGAGGGTAGCCCAATGTCACAGTCCAGAAATTTTGCCATAGGGATAGCAACCTATATAAAGAAAAAAATAAACTCCAAAGCAGTCTATTCTGATGAAGAAGGCAGGATACTAATGATTGAATTAGAGACAACAGAAAAATCAATATTATTAAGTAGTGAGATATGCACCAAATCAGAAACAAGAGGAATTCTACAGGAAATTACACAACAAAATAAATGAATTATAATATGAAAATATTTGCTTAATTGGAGATTATAATGCAATAGTGGATAAAAAGATGGACTATGAAAGTAAAAGAAATTATAAGACAAAAAATATGTTACCTAAATCCTTTTTTGAGATGGCAATGGAATATAAACTACATGATATTTGGAGAGAAAGACAGAAAACAAGAAAGCAATATACCTTTTATTCGAACCCCCACCAGTCCTTATCGAGAATTGACATGGCCTGGATATCATCTGGACTATGTAATCAATAAGAGGAAATCAAAATTGAAATAAATGAGTGGGCAGATCATAACCCAATAAAATTAAAATGGAAAGGCCAAAAAAGAAGAAAAAGATGGGTGAGGAACCTAAATATCGTAAATGAAATAGAATACACTCAAATGCTAGAGAAAGAATTAAAATTATTTTTTAGAATAAATAAAAAAGAAGACACCTCAATTTAAGATCTCTGGGATACCATGAAAGCATATATAAGAGGCCTCATGATCGTCTACATTGCGGGGAAAATCAGAAAACAAAAAGAGCAACAAGAATGTATGCAAAATAACTGAAGGAAGCCGAAGCTGAATTACAGAAAGACCCAAAGAATAAAATTAAAAAAGAAAAAAGAGAGATGATAAAACATAAAATTAACTAAATAACTCAAAAAGAATTAACACAGAAAATTAAAGCGGCCAAACAAAATTACTTTGAACAAGCCAACAAACCTGGATGACGGCTGGCATACAGATTGAAAAATGAAAGAGAAAAAAGAATAATATATCAATTAAAAGATGATGAGGGAAATATTCAACATAAATCGGAAGAAAAGAAGCATATTATTCAAAAATACTTCACAAAACTATAATCCAGGTAAAACTTTTTTTCTGAAATTAAACAAACTAACTGCTAGGTTCATATGGCAAGGATGAAAAGCGAGGATTAAATTAAAGTCAATGCAAGATAGCAAGGAGAGAGGAGGTTTAGCATTACCAAACTGGGAGCTATACGCATTAGCATTAACAACATTTGGAATTTGGTATTTGGTATTTGGTATTTATTCGATTTGTAAGCCACCCTATTCCACGAAGGGACTCAGGTTGGCTGAACAAAAACCAGGAAAAGGGGAACAAATACAGAAAATAAGACAAACAGGACAGTAATACAAGAAATTTAAAAAACACAGCAAGCACAGCAAATTCGAGCGGGAGGGGGACTCAAGCCCAGGTTTGCTGGGACAGCCAGGTCTTAACGGCTGTCCGGAAGGCCTGAAGGGTGGCAAGGGTCCGAATCTTCATGGGGAGCTTGTTCCAAAGGGCCGGAGCAGCCACAGAGAAGGCCCTCCTCTGGGTGGTCGACAGCCGGCATTGGCCGGCAAATGGAATTCGGAGGAGGCCTAATCTGGGGGATCTAATGGGTCTATGGGAGGTAATTGGCAGGAGGCAGTCTCTCAAGTACCCAGGTCCAATACCATGTAGGGCTTTATAAGTGATAATTAGCACCTTGAAGCATATCCGGAGACCAATAGGCAGCCAGTGCAGCTCACGGAGGATAGATGTAATGTGGGTGTACCGTGGCGCACCCACAATCGCTCGCGCAGCTGCATTCTGGACCAGCTGAAGTCTCCGAACACTCTTCAAGGGCTGCCCCATGTAGAGCGTAGTACAGTAGTCCAATCTTGAGGTCACAAGGGCATGAGTGAGTGTTGTAAGATCCTCCCGGTTCAGGTAGGGACGCAATTGGTGCACCAGGCGGACCTGGGCAAATGCCCCCCTGGTCACAGCTGACAAATGATGATCTAAGGTCAGCTGTGGGTCCAGGAGGACTCCCAGATTGCAAACCCTGTCTGAGGGGCGTATAATTTCACCCCCCAGCCTGAGAGATGGAATACCTTGCCAATTTGTGGGAGGAAAAAACACAAGCCACTCAGTCTTGTCAGGATTGAGAGCCATCTTGTTAACCCCCATCCAGACCCTCACATCCTCCAGGCACTGACCCATCACGTCAACTGCTTCACTGAGCTGGCACGGGGCGGACAGATACAATTGAGTATCGTCCGCATACTGGTGGTATTTTATCCCATGCCGTCGGATGATCTCTCCCAGCGGCTTCATGTAAATGTTAAACAGGAGGGGGGACA